>NC_041050.1:2352001-2502001 GCF_900634775.1 Gouania willdenowi
GTGTGTGTGGAATGGATTTGGATTCTGGCCATGGTACTCCTCCTCAAGACACTTCTCACTGCTCATGTTTGAGTCATGCTCCATGTGCATGTATACTGTATGTACTGTACATCCCTCTGTGTTAAACTGATCGTACAGTTTTTCTACTTCCTGTCTTTTCCACAAATGACCCGAGTAGAAAAAAGGTTGAAACAGAAATAGAGCAAAAATCTTTTTCTGCAACATTGAAATGTTTCATTCACTTTCAGCAAACACCTTTTAATTTGTCGCCCCAATGCATGTTTTTTTTTTCTCGTATATTGACTCCCATCGTCCCGAGTTTAAAGCATTTCTTGCACAAAATACACCATCTTCAGCCATGTGGAAATATATTTAATTGGACGACCAAATATTGTGTTTACATTTTCCCATGAGGTCCATGTGAAGTGACCCAGGGTGACCATACGTCAGGTTTTACCCACACGTGTCCGTTTGTCACGTCTTATTCAGGGATATTTTACAAAATCAATAATGACATTGTCCAGGTTTCCCAGCGACCCTGAACGCATCCGAGGGAACACGTTAATATAAAATACCGTAAGTTCGGTAATATTTGAAACTCCACCAGTTTCTGAAACCTAAGGAGTTACTGTTGTCATTACAGTCATTTTACTGTCACGTGACATAATCATTAAAAAATCATCACACACGAGGAAAACGGAAAGAGAGACTAAAGTATAAGAGAGAGAGTGATTAAAATAGACCAAATAATGTATTTAATTGAAAAGTGTACATTTATTGATTATTCAATGTTCTGTAATGGCACATTCAGATGTACATAGACAAGATATGGTGGACGCGCTTCTAGGAGCGTCGAGAGATCCTGCTGTACGTCTGTACGGTGTCTCCTGTGCGGCGCGTGAACAGCTTTTGACGTGCGTCTGGCGCCTCCGACACTAGAGTTGAGATTCTTGAACTTTTGGGGCATCACAGTGGACACACACAGAGTCACACCTAAATACATCTGACCTGAAACACAACAATGTTCTCCACCACGTCACAGTCACTGGGTGAAATATGAACGTAACTGATCACAACAATATCATCCATTATATGAACACCACCGGCAACAGAGAAGCCCCTCAATGAGCACAAACGTCCAACTCGTGGCGCGCGGCACAGTTTGGACGCCAGAAACGCGTTTGGCGTGAACGTAGTATGAGCTTTAAGTTTTTTGTTATAGTTTTAATTTCTAGGAGATGTTTCTCATTGTTTCAATGTGTGAGAGATTTTATGAAGGTTTGATGAGATTTTTAAGGCACAAATTGATCCAATGCATAATAAAGGTGATTGACTGGAGTCACCACTGGTGATTTCAGATTTTTTTTCACGTCTTTCAATTGACAATAACAACTTATTGATCAGAACATGATCACCCTAAATGAGCTTTAGCCTGCGCTGACGCCACATCTCTGTTCTGCTGCTAGTTTTTGTTGTTACTGCTTTTATCATTTAACGTCTGATTATTTTAATGCTAATTTTTTTACATGAATGAATCCAACGCGTTCTAAGACTTTCTAAGGCTCTGCAGGAACCCTGTGATCATACACGAGGAAGAAAACCAATGTTTCCAAACTCTAATCACAATTTTGAGACCCTTTGACAATCTTTCAGGCAACAAGCAGGAATTAGCGTAGCATCGTTAGCATCCCAGCTGTGATTCCTCTGTGTGTTGCTGGAAAGCTGCCAATCTTTGAACTGAAACCACGACATAAACTGTTTTGGTGAGATTATTTTGACTTTCTCTTACTTAGCGTGTTTGGGTTTTTCCACGGATCTCCTGATCCACTTACAGAGATGGTCTGAACAACTTGTCCTTGGATTTAAAAGCTTAGAAAAGAGGAAAATGGGAAAGCTGGAGTGTCTCCAACACGAAACCTCTCAGGATTGACATTAGTCTGTAATGTTCTGTGAGATAAAGCTGTAAACCAGGGTCACTGATGATAAAGGACCAGGATCTATTTTAACTAGATAAACTAATCTGATCATCAAATCCTACAACTCGGAATGTTTTGTTAAAGCGACTGGAGATGGTTTTTTGTTTTGTTTTTCATCAGACAAAGACACAGATACACTACAAACTCAATGACTACATACTACTATACTACACTGGAAATCACTTTATTATCAAATCAAGACTTCAATAATCATGTCAAACTCATTTTAGTTCAGGGGCCAAATACAGACCAGTTTAATCTCAAGTGGGCCACAGGCAGTAAAATCAGCAATTATATTTTTATGGTGCCCTAGTTTATACTTATAATATTAATATTATTTAAGGTACGCAAAGCACCAGCAATATCCAAACAATAAGTGACAGATATCAGTTCCTTTGCTGAAATTTTGGGGGAATATTTTTAGGAAAATAGTAGGATTTTGGAAAAATCGAGTATTTACAACAATATAAATTTTAAAAATGGCTGCCATCATGTGATGTAGGCATGGGAAAAAAAATACAGTTTCATTGAATTTGTGTATTTGGAGGAACTGAGATATCTACAACTGAATTGGTTGGTGATTTTCACGAGTCATTTTTTATTTTCTCCTGCCGGCCAAATTGGGAGCTTTAAAGGGCCAGATTTGGCCCCCTGGCCTTGTGTTTGACACATGTGCAGTAGACGGATCTGTGTTTTTTCTCCAAACAAGGACGACAGTGATTGGTTTGACTCCATTTTTGTTCTGACCTCACTCCTCCAGACATTTAATCTGGGGGAAAACAGAATAAGGTAAAATCACTTCTATGAGGACTCCACATCCCACAATGCAATGTACCAAATCTGGAGTGTTTACAGTGGAGATCAAAACAAACTTTTACACCTTTTATAGCTTTATTCTGAGCATATGACCTTGTATTTATTGATCTATGAAGCTTTACGATGACTTTATCTGATAAAAGATGAGTTTTAAGTCAAGCGTCACATGACACTGGTTACATTAAATAACACTTATACACTGGAACACAGTAGTTTATACTATATGTTTATCATTGGTTTTTGACCTTGCTTCATCCCCCATGACTAAAGCTTCTCTCACTCTTTTCTGGCTTTTTGTGATCATTTATTTGCCTTTTTTTTCCTATCAAATCTCACATATGAAAGTCTCAGGACAACAAAAACACCATAAGCAGTCCCAGGCAGGGGACGGACATTCCTGCATCACGGACGTGGACTTTTAAAAGGAGTCCCGGGGCAGTATTTATTTGTTTTGTCACGGCGTTATCTTTCCAAAGCAGCATTCCAACATAAATGGTGACAACCTCTCCAAAGCGTGGCATGGGGTCCTACGAGGCCCAGATTATCAGCGTTTCTATGAGCTCTTTTAATTTCCTTTGTGCTGCACTGGGCTGTTATGGCCCTTGGCTCTCGACAGCGGGGACAAACCATCATCCTGCACACAATTGAGAATCAGCGAGTGCATTATTGCCGTGGCTTTGGTCAACGGCCAGTGGAACGATGTATTATTCATGGGGAACAATCAAGATTTAACATCTGAAAGCGTTTTCAAGTGATACCTGTGGTGTGCTCTTAATTCTGCCTGAAAAGGTTTGTGAAAACATCAAAATCAAAGAAAAAAAGCCAAATAATAATAGCTGACTTTTATGGCGTCATCATTAAATGTGAAGAAAAGACGCAGGTGTTTGACTTTGTAACTCAGCTCATTTGTGTTTGTAATGTTTTATGGACGTGGCACACAGCGGTATTTAACAGACTTCTGTAGTTTCAGTCAAATAGTGGCTCATACCAGTGGTTCTCAAATGGGGGTACCCCTAGGGGTACGCGATGGCACTACAGGGGGTACTTGAGAGATAGAAAAGAAAATTAACAAATTAAAGTTTAAAAAATATGGGGTTTTATGTTTATTTTTAGTTAGAAATTATAATTATACTAAATATTACCAGCAACTCACAAAGCGACAACTAAAACACACAAAATAAGAGAAAAATATACTGAATAATAAAAATAATTGACAAACAACAACAAAAGTACACAAAATAACACCAAAAAACACAGAAAAATTACAACAAAACACACTAAACGACAACAGACTCACCATATGAGAAAAAATACACAAGATCACTACAAAATACACTAAAAGAAACAAACGACACCAAAAACACACACACTGAGAGAGAATAATTTAAATAATCCCAACAACGCACAAAAACAACAACAAAAACACACAAAATAAGAGAAAAATATATTGAATAATAAAAAGAACAGACAAACAACAATGAAATGACACTAAAAAACACAAAAGAACGACCATAAAAACATACAAAATAAGATAAAAAATATGCTGAATAATAAAAAAACAGACAAACAACAATGAAATGCATGAAATGACACTAAAAAACACAAAAGAACGACCATAAAAACATACAAAATAAGATAAAAAATATGCTGAATAATAAAAAAAACAGACAAACAACAATGAAATATACAAGATGACACAAAAAACACAGAAAATGACAACAACACTTAAAATAAGAGACAAAATTACTGCCTAATGAAAAAGTACAAATGACAAAATACAAAAAAAAATAACAGAAACATACAAAACAATATAAGAAACTAACAAACACCACCAATAACACACATACTGAGATAAAAATAGACTGAATAATAGAAAGAACAGACGAACATCAATAAAATGCACAAAATGATCTTGATTAAAACATGAACTGAAAATATAAAAGTCAGCCTTACATCAGGAGGGAGAATATTGTAAATACTAAAAACTATAGAAATAAATAGTTTCATTTACTTATTTACAAAATGATATTCTTTATAATGTGTGTTATCACTCATTCATTCCATCATTATGATCTATAGTTGTTTTAGGGGGTACTTACATTCAAAAATAAGAGAAAGGGGGTGCAATAATGATGAACGACCCACTCAGAGATACTGAGGCGTGTTATAAAACAGAGGTTTCTATGGCCGTTTCCTTCTAGAGGCGCTGAGCCATGAGTCCCTGTCACTCTCCAGTACACGCTCAGCTCTTTAGCAAACATTAAACCGAGCTCGCTGCCTACTGCATGAGCTGATATCTCATCGGTGCTCGTCTGTGAAATTTAAAATCCATGCATGAATTCTTCTCTTTGTTATTTTGGTTTTATATCTTAAACATCTTGTGTATAAACCTTCCATGTCCCTCCCACACCTCTTGAGTTTTCTTTGTTCCATTCGCTCCATCCCATAGAACCCATGGTCTACCTATAGCCACGGTAAATGAGTTCAGTGCTCATCCAGACTGGAGGAAATAGGATTCACTCACACATGTCCAGACTAAGACCCACTGACACCATAACTGTGCTGGTATTTCCTGTGCTAATGGGCATCGACCACACATAGTCTATACTGCTGGGTGGTCACAGAACACAGACCTACTGTAGAGTCTAGAGATCACCTAGATCAGGGGTGTCAAACTCATTTTAGTTCAGGGGCCAAATACGGAGCAGTGGGCCACAGATTTTAGGCGTAAAAATGAGTGATTTAATAATTATTGTGCTGTAGTTTACACTTAAAATTTTAAATATGTAAGAATCAAAGCAATAAGTGACAGATATTAGTGCCAACAGGATCTTCACTTTAAATTTCCCAGATTTTTTGACTGATTTCAGTTTAATTAAAAGGAAATATTATGTCATAATTTAAGGAAAATTGGAGGATTTTGAAAGAATTTTGTGTTTTTTCAACTGTTTAACATTAAAAATTAATGAAAAACTGTGAAAACCCCTGAAAATACTGTTGAGTTGAATTTCCAATATGTCAGGAACTCCAGCACATATAAAGGTAAATGTGGTATATTGTTACAGCTCCACCTACTCTCTCAGAACATATAAAAATATCTGCTATACATCCTGTCTGGTGGACATGTCAGCTCCTCAGAATTAGAAAGAAATAGTTTGTTGGGGTTTTGGGTCGTCAGTAAACATACAGAAATATTAAAAACATGAATTCATAGACATCCAAATACGTGTAAAATTATTAATCTTGTAGAAACGTTAAAAACTATCACATTTAAAACACCAAATTTGAAGGTCACATATCATGCTATTTTTCACCATCACCTCCATTTGTTCTAAGAACCACAAAAACATAATATTTCAGGTTTATTTTCCCAAACTCGCCTGTTTTCCAGAGTTTTATCCTCTGAAAAGTTACTTTCTGACCAACTCTACACAAACAGGCTGATTTACGTCCTACTTATGCATATTCATGAGTGGGCGTGTCTATAGGCGGGACACTGACTTCCTCCTCCCCACATGGTGACGTAGGGTCATGCTGCTTTATAAACATGAGACAGAGCGTGGGGGCGGGGCTTTCACCGGTACATACATAGACTGTAGAAAATACATACATAGCACTGTGTGAAAGACGCTGAAATGCTCACCTTCGTGGGCGTGTCTGTTTATATGTCAATCACGGCAGAGGGCTTCCTGGAGGCGTGGCTTCTGCAGCTCAGTGCCGCGTCAAATTTGTCATCAAAGTGGGAACGCGTCATCAAATTGTAGCGATTGAGGGAATCAATGAAAAAAACACTTTGATCATGTGTATGAAGTCATAATAACACTTTATCATGTTTAAACCACAGAAAAGTTAACTTAGCTTAACACGGGCCCTTTAAATACAGTGTGTATAATTCATAAAAGTGCTGATAGTGCTTGTTATCACACCATGTTTTGGCAACACATCACACATTTTAATGTTTTCTGTAGAGAAATCTGACAAATTTCTTAGTGGTTATTTCACCACTTGACAGTATTGAATATCCTTGACATGAGGTCATTGTAGTTGGCTCTGTGTCTAATAATTAGTTTTTCACTAGTAACATAAAACATATAATAATCATTCCATCAGAAAAACATTTATTTTTGAAAACATAATATTTATAATTAACTAATGAATACGGTAGCTTCTCTATAGCTTCAAACCTGAAAATGTGTTGCAATGACCCAAAATAAACATTTATAAAAGTGAATAGAGATATGATGCTACATGGAATTAGGATAAACCCACTAATAGTGAACATTAACTGGTGTTAGACCATCAGGAGACGGGTTAGCTTTAGATGTATTGTTGCTGTCGTATCTTGAGGCCTGGAGCCAGAAATAAAAGCAAAAGAAATCAGGCCGAGTCTTTAAAGTATGATATGATATCAAATTAAAACATAGAGTTCAAAGCTCTGCTTTGCATTTTACTTTGGAAAACTCTCTGGACTGCGAGAAAGCTGATAATGAAGTGAAGTGCTTGAATTATATGGCACTAAAAGGCCAGTTGCAGAGATACTTAACCATGAATGGATTTGTATCGTTAAAGAACTCTCGACTGAATAGATTTAGATAATCACCAGCTCTTCTTTGTCTCACGATGTTTCCAATCTTTAAAAACTGATCATGGTTGGCATCTCTACGTCTGACCCCTCCCTCTTTTGTTAGTCACTCTGGGAACATCCTAAACAAGTGTTGCCTTTTCAGTGGTTGACCTTTACCGGGCCCCGGGGCCGTACTGGGGCCGTCCGGTTACGTCACTGTGAGAAAGTGAACCTTGGGTTTGACCGATGACCCTCATCTGTGCCACTCACACTGATCTGCCAATCAGAGACACGCACACAAAGAGTCCCAGTGAGTCGCTGGCCTGACCTTTACTAACGTTTGGCCAAAACCAGTGGAAGCTTCCAGAAGTGAAGAAATCAGTGGCGTTCCTACTGGTATCCCACGTCGTATCAAGGCTTTTTTTCCATTTGGCGTGAGCTTAAATCTCACCCCCAACGGCTGCGTATCTGCAAAGGAGCTGATACGTTTCCATTAAAGTCAGCTGGTACAGTGCCCGTTGGAAGTATGTATTCATACAGTATAGTGGGAGGAGCTTAAGTAGCGTTGTCAATTATGGCCAAATGAGTATGTGTTTGAAGGTTGGATCTACAAAGAGGTGTGGGTGCAAAGTAAAAGTGTGTGTGTGATTTATCTGGTTTAATTCTATGGGACACGTACATGATAAATGTTTGTTTTTTTTACTCATTTTTATATTTTTTGTTTGGTGTATTTTTCTGTAATGTATGTTTTTTAGAGTCATTACGTGTATTTTTGTATCTGTCTGATGTGTTTTGTGCATTTTTTGTATAATTATTGTTTTTTGTTGCCATAGTAGTGTGAACACACACACACACACACATGCATAACTTTGCTTTTAGATGCTTTTATTATTGGAGCTTTTTGGGGTGTTATATCAACACGAAGGCGGATTAGGGCCAATTTTGATGGAGAAAATAGTTTTGGGCAAATCAACAATAAAGTTCAAATTTAATGTTGAGAATAAAGTTGAAATTTTGAAAATAGACCCAAAATACATTATCGTGATAAACCTTGATGGTTTTGCTCTTAAAATCAATTCACCATTTACAACAACAGTGTCCATCCAAACTGGTCCTAATGTGTCTTTAAAGTCGTTAAAGGGCCCAATGTTAATTTAAATGAACTTTTCTGTGCTTTAAACATGATAAAGTGTTATTATGACTTCATACACATGATCAAAGTGTTTTTTTTCGTCGATTCCCTCAATCGCTACAATTTGATGACACGTTCCCACTTTGATGACGAATTTGACGCGGCACTGAGCTGGAGAAGCCACGCCTCCAGGAAGCTCTCTGCTGTGATTGACATGTAAACAGACACGCCCACGAAGGTGAGCATTTCAGCGTCCTTCACACAGTGCTATGTATGTATTTTCTACAGTCTATGTATGTACCGGTGAAAGCCCCGCCCCCACGCTCTGTCTCGTGTTTATAAAGCAGCATGGCCCTACGTCACCGTGTGGGGAGGAGGAAGTCAGTGTCCCGCCTATAGACACGCCCACTCATGAATATGCATAAGTAGGACGTAAATCAGCCTGTTTGTGTAGAGTTGGTCAGAAAGTAACTTTTCAGAGGATAAAACTCTGGAAAACAGGCGAGTTTGGGAAAATAAACCTCAAATATTATGTTTTGATAAATAATATTTTTGTTATTAAACCAAACGTTGAAGTATAGTTTAACACATTCATTGATAAATGGCCACGATGTGATGTTTTTTGGAGAAAAGTTGACTTTATTAGCAAACCTTCAACTTTAATCACAATATTGTATTTTGAGTTTATTTTTTAAATTTCATCTTTGTTCTTGTCTTTTTAAATTTAATTATATTTCAACTTTAATCTGGACATTTTGACTTTATTCTCGATTTGCCCAAAATTATTTTCTCCATCAAAATTGGCCCTAATCCACTTCCGTAATATCGAGGATTAAACCCTAAAAATATAATATTTTCTCTAATGCAGAGTTGTTGTCATGCGTGAGAAGCAACAATCCACTCTTTACTCTAAACTAATGGACCCGTCATGGAAAAACAGGAAGTTCTGGGGCGTCTTTCAATGTTCAACATGTGGCGTCCTGTCATCAATCAGTCACACCAGCTCTGCCTCCTCATGTTTATGTTCGTCTCTAAAGTTCAGTGTAAGTACGTAAATATACGTCTTTTCACTCCCAGGTTGTGAGTTTAATAGAAAAGATGCAGAAACTCGGGGCTTGTTTGTCTTTTTTCCGTCAGCTTTACTAGTTATTGACACCTGGACAAATTATAATAAATGTTCCTGTCAATATCCTCGTCTGCTGTTATGGATGATGCTATTAAGCTTTTTCCTTCTTAGAAAATACATGTAGCCTCCTGCTTTGTCAGGATCTCTTAATGTGGGGGAGGGGCTTTGATCTTTGAGCAGGAGGTTTGTATCCTAGCAAAGTATTTGCTTCTCACTTTAGCCGCAGGTCACATGTTGTGTTGTCTTGCTAGCTTAGCTTCAGCTTGTTTTTCATGTGTCATACTGTACATCAGCTTTATTTATTCACTCTTTTGGTTTTTTAAGCCGGGCTATGGGTGTCACGGTCTGAGTTTACCCCGTACTGAGATCGATTATGAGCATGTATGTGCATGCGCACTACCGGGAAAGGAATTTTTGCTAGTTCCGCTGTGGTGAGATTGAAAATTAAATTTAAAAGCAATGTGTTTGTATAAAAAAATGTGTGTTTTTTTTTTTTTTATTACACGTATTCTGTTTGGATAAAAATAAAGCACATGTTGGAATACACTTTTTAAGAATTTATTCTTCCTTTCACTAATTTGTCATGACAATCTCAGTATGAGAATCTGAGTGACAGTGGCCACGGTTTAATGATGTTTTTTAATTTGGAATTAGTTATTCCAAATTAAATCATTTGGAATTAAAGTGTTCTGCTCCGTGTTTACATGGAAATAGTAATTCTCAAACTGAGGTTTACATGGAAAACCAGTTTATTCTGCTTTATTTAATACGGCTTTAGGTCGGGGGGCTGGGAAGGCTCTGATTGGACAGGGGGAGAATGTGACATGTCACATCTATCAGGAAAAACACACAACAAACCTTTTATTGTCGGCTGTAACACAGAACACCACACATGATTGTAGTTTTGATGCAGCAGCTCAACAATAACACACGGTTTCAGTTTGGACCGCGGAGCATAAGCGCGATAGGAACTAATCACTGGTAAAAAGCCCAGTAAACCTCTGGAAAACAATCACCAGTAATAAATATCATCTCCCTGGTGATATTACAGCCTGTGAATGCAGTACGGGGACGCATTACTCCGCCTCCGGGTCCTAGTGCCTGCCGTCCGGTGAAGCCTCTTCCATTTACTGAGGTCCGTGTGTGTTTAATAAGTCTGTGTGTGTCCGTGTGAAAGTCTGCATGTTTATGCCTCTGCCCATCGACTCTTTTCATTACATCCATGTTTTTTAAGGCTCGTATTAAATAGTCTCCGCTGTAGTCCGAGCCGCCGCCATCTTGGATTATGTCGTCACCAACAAGTCGCGCATGTGCAAAACGATCTGAATTAACTTAAAGCGGCTTTAACCAAGTGAAGTGTTTACAAGAAAGAGGAATTATCTAATTCAGAATTAAAAATGAAATAAACCAGCCACCGAATTCGAAATTGACTTTAATATAATTATGTGTTTACAAGGTCAGGTTAAAGAGGAATTAAAGCTCCCACGTAAACGTGGCCATTCTCAGTCTACAACTTGAGTAAGTAATAGTGTCTCATGCAGCAATCTCAATATGAAAAAGAGTCATTTATTTTTTTAAAACATGATTACAATATACATTGCAATAAATAACAGTTAACCTAATGTAACTTTACAACAATACGCTGCTCCAACAACGGTCCATGCTCTGTTTTTCTTATTCTCTGATCACTTTAGCTATAAACATATTTTTCTTTGATTTTTATTTAATGAATTGAATTTGAAATAATGACATTAAAGTCCTTGAACGCTCTATTGTGAGGCTCGTACAGGAAGCTACATTGGCTTTCTGTTGACACACATGTCCAGTGGTGTGTGTGTGTGTGTTGTTGTACACCGTGGGGTCACGGGTTGTTTGAAGTTCAGAGGGTCAGCGAGCGTCTTCATCAAACTGAAGGAGGTCAGTGGGGGGGGTCGCTATGAACGCTGCTACGTTGAATTATGTTTTCCTTTGGTCCATCTGCTCCACGACCTCCATCAGCGATGAGAACTATGAGTTCCTCCAGCGCTCAGCGATGCTCCAGCGATGCTCCACGTGTCCAAATGTTACCTCACTAAAGGCGGCTCATTTGCATAAATCCCTCCACGAGCTTTTGTTAATTGACTTAATCCAGGATTAAGTGTTAATCAGGTTTTTTTTTTGCCCTGGAACCATCGGCCAATCCTAGCCTCATTATTTGATAGCAGCACATGTCCTGCTAGTCCCTGTCAAACTGTTAATTAATACACAACCTTTACCTTTCATTCATTCATTCATTCATTCATTCATTTGACCTTTAAATCAGGAAGATTTTTAAAACTGACCAAAGGAGAATAGACATAACCCAGTGATGGATTTGGTTTTTCAGTGTAATATTTAGTTAATATTTAGTTAATATAGCAAGAAACGGCATCGGAGCAAATTGGTGGGGCCCCAACAAATACACAAATGACAAAAAAACACACAAAATGTAGAAAAAAATGATCTTACCCACAGATGTGGTACATTTCTGTAAAAAATAAAACTCAACCAGGCACTTTGAAAAGGTTCTGATGCTAGGAGACGATGTAATGAAGCGTGTGGGTTACTACATCCAATAACCCAACATTTTGACTTATCCTCTCGTAACTTCGGCATCCTGGAGCTTGGACTACGAAATAAAAGCGAGAAATAAAAATGGCGAATTGCTCGAAGTGTTGGACCTGGAGTCGATGTCCTAATTTGGCAGTTCCGCTGCAAATACTGTGATGTAATAGTTCAAAAAACCTAATAGCGAATAGAAAAATCAAAACAGATTGAAAAATATGACCAAAACAGAATATAAAGATATCTACGGAGCACCTGAAGAGTCTAATTTGAACTTTTCTGTACTTCTAAACACTCTAAATATACAACAAAATGCATTTAAGGGCTAAAAAAGTGGATTTAGCATGATATGTCTCCTTTAAAAGACATGCAAGACAGAAAAATAGAAAACAATGACTCTTAACAACTCACAAATGCATAAAATGACAGGGAAATAGAAAAAAAAAACTTTATTAATGTACACAAACAAATACAAGAAACACAAAATCACAGAAAGACACGCAAAATGACTGAATACACAAAACAACAATGAAAATACATAAATGACTCCTAGAATACACAAAAGCACAGTTAAAATACACAAAACAGCTTAAAAAACACAAAAAGATAACAACAGAAATGTACAAAATGACTTTAAAAACATACAAAATAACTATAAAACACAGAATGACTCCAAGAGGACACAAAAAACACAAAAAAGTAAGAAACTACACAGAATGACTTCAAAATAACAACAGAAATCCACGAAATGACAGTTTGCTACACAGAAAAACTAAAAATAACAAACAATAGCAACACAAGTCCTGTCGATCTCTATTAAACTGTTAATTAATACACAATCTTTACCTTTCATTCATTCACTCATTCATCTATTCATGTATTTGACCTTTGACCTTTGCTTCAGGTGAAAAGGATTTGATAAAATGCAAAACGTTCAGGTGTTTTATTTGTGTGAATATAAGTGTAATATTTAGTTAATATAGCAAGAAACGGCATCGGAGCAATTTATTGGGGCCGCAAACAAATACACAAATGACAACAAAAGACACAAAAAGGAGAAATAAAACCACACAATTACAGCAAAAGGCAAATAAAGTACAACAAAAGAACACAAAATAACAGCAATGAAAAAAAAAGACAACAAAGATACAAAATTTCAACAAAAAGACACAAAATACCAACAAAAAACATATCAAATATCAATAAAAAGACACAACTGACTTTGATAACCCACAAAACCACAGAAAGCAGCAATCAAAACACCAAAAATTACTTTTAAAACACACACTCAAGTCAGAAAAATAGAGAACAATGACACCAATAACTCATAAATAGACAACAAATGCATAAAATTACAGGAAAATAGGCAAAATCACTTTATAAATGTACACAAACAAATACACAGAAACACAAAATCACAGAAAAAGATGTGAAAAATGACAGAATACACAAAACAACAATGAAAATGCATAAATGACTCAAAGAATACACAAAGAAACAGGTAAAATACACAAAATAACTTCAAAACACAAGAAAAACAACAACAGAAATACACACAATTACTACAATAAACACTAAATCACATAAAATGGCTCCATGAGTACACAAGACGACAGTAAAAACACAAAATTATTCCAAAAAAACACAAAAAACAAATAAAATGCACTGAACAACTTCTAAAACACAAAAAATAACAACAGAAAAGCACAAAATGACAGTTTGCTACACAAAAAAAAACTTTAGAAAATTACAAATTATCTAAAACACACAAAATTACTATAAAAAAACACTAAATCATTCAAAAAAATACACAAAGCAACAAAAAAAACCCACTGAGCCTTTGTTCTTTCCTGTATTAATGCTCAGATTAGTCATTATTATAAAATATTCTCCATGAATGCTAAAATATCTGAGAAATAAAAGATGTGACATCACAATAACTGGCCTCATTATGTCTGCCTTCTCTATGTCGCCTTTCAAAGCATTATTATTATTATAATGGTTACTTTCTGAATATGTGACCAATCAACAGTGGTTTTCCTCAGTAATTCAGTGTATAATTAAAGCAGTGACGGTGTGTCTGTCTGTCTGTCTCCTCGCTGTGCAGAATTCTCCTGACATTTATTGTGAAACTAATGGCACTGATTCCGTCCCCATAATTGTGGGCTTTAATTGCAATAATTATTTACAAGCCTAATTAGAGCCGAGCGAGTGTCAGGGAGAGAAAAGAAAGAGAGAAAGGGCTTTGTGAGGAGTGTCTGCTTTCTGCAGTGTTTTTCAACCCTGGGGTCGTGACCCCATGTGGGGTCGCCTGACATGTCTACTAATTACTGATTAAATATATATATATTGCTCATGTTATCACTTGCGTCCCAAAGTCTAATTTTGTGTGGCTCTCAGAGTAAAAGAACAGAATGACAACAAAGATCCACTAAATTACTAAATTACAGAAAAATACACAAATATATAAAATGTGAACAAAAATACACAAAATTAACCAATAGTTGCACAACAGTAAAAAAAAAAAATAATAGAGAAATGTATGAAATGTATCAACATGCTCAACTTTCAGCATCGAGTAGTTTTATTTGCATGAATATAGTGTAAAATATAGCAAGAAACGGCATCGAAAGCAGTGGCCCTTAGTTTAATTTAGTTGGGGCCCAAAAAAAAATATATGAAAAATGACAAGAAATTTAAACACAACATGTTAACAAAAACACTTGATATGTCAACAAAAAACCACAAAATGACGGCGTTAAGAAAAAAGACGACAGTCATAAAATAACAACAAAAACATGAAGTGTTGACAAAATTACAGCAATAAGAAAAAAAGACGACAAAGTCAAAAATCAACAACAAAAAGACGGAACATCTTGGTGTGGGCGGGGCTCTGCTGAAGGTGTTTGTTCAGAGGAGGTCCTGATCCCAGCGTGGAGGGAGGTTCAGGTTCTCTTTGTGGTTCCACAGTGAATGTGGAACCACTAACAGCTGATATACTGTATGTATCAATGAAGTCAGGTGAGACAAATCAGCTATCTAAACTTGAGGCCTGTCTAAAGGACATTAGGGCCTGGATGGACCAAAATTTTCTTCTTCTCAACTCAGACAAGACTGAGGTCATTGTACTGGGCCCGCGACACCTTAGAGAAACCTATGCTAGCCTAACTGCCCTAGATGGCATTACTCTGGCACAAAGCACAACTGTTAGAAACCTTGGGGTTCTATTTGATCAGGACTTATCCTTCAACTCTCACATAAAACAAACTTCAAGAACTGCCTTCTTTCATCTCCGTAACATTGCTAAAATCAGATCTATCCTGTCTCAGGGCGACGCCGAAAAACTAGTCCATGCTTTTGTTACCTCTAGACTGGATTATTGTAATTCTCTTTTAGCAGGCTGCCCGAGCAAGTCGCTTAAGACACTTCAGCTGGTTCAAAATGCTGCAGCACGTGTACTGACTAAAACTAGGAGAAGAGATCACATTACTCCTGTATTAGCCTCTCTGCATTGGCTTCCCATAAAATATAGAATAGAATTCAAGATTCTTCTTCTCACTTATAAAGCCCTAAATGGACAGGCACCAGTCTATCTCAAGGAGCTTGTAGTGCCATACAATCCCCCCAGAACACTACGCTCTCAAAATGCTGGACTACTCGTTGTTCCATTCATCTCTAAAAGTAGTATAGGAGGAAGAGCTTTCAGTTATCAGGCCCCACTTCTCTGGAACCATCTACCAACCACGGTTCGGGGGGCAGACACCCTCTCTACCTTTAAGGTTAGGCTCAAAACATTCCTCTTTGATAAAGCTTTTAGTTAGGAACCAGCTCATAGCTCATAATTAAGATGCAATAGGCATAGACTGCCGGGGGGGGGGGTCTGGCATGCTCGGTTGGAGAGAGGTTGGAGAGGGCGTTAAGAGAGAGGTCATTTAGGTTAGAGAGGGACCGGAGAGGGTCCCATTCCTCTCTCAAACACTCCCTCTATGTCTGCTTCTTCCCTTGTGTGTTTGCTCCTGTACTCCTTCTGGCTTTTGTCTTGCAGGTCCGTGGGATCCTCAGTGTGGAGTTACAGAGTCTCAACAACTCTGTCTCCACCCTTTCCTCTGCACACACCCAACACAGCATAACGTGGATGGCTGTTCATCATAGGAATGGGATCCACACAAGGTTCCTGCTGCTTAACAGAAGGTTTTCCTTGCCGCCATGATGAATTCATGTTGGGTGTGGGATACATATGTATGTGTATTTACGTATATATGCATATGTGTGTATCCATAAAATGAAGAGTCCGTCCTTAAGACTGCTCTACTGTAAAGTGTCTTGAGATACCATTGGTTATGATTTGGCGCTATACAAATAAAGATTGATTGATTGATAAAGATTGATATACTGTAGCGTGATATACCGTACCGTGTGTCACTGAGTGCGTTTGTCGCTGTGTGTTTCTTTCATTGTTCGGCCACACTTTGGCACATGCTCAGGAGCTCCTTTGTGTCCATGTGTGTATTTCACAGTGCAGTGTGTGTGTGTATTTCACAGTGCAGTGTGTGTGTGTGTGTGTGTGTGTGTATTTCACAGTGCAGTGTGTGTGTGTGTGTGTGTATTCCACAGTGCAGTGTGGTCACACTGACAGGGCTGTAATATGCAGCTCTTTGTCTGCTCGTCATCATCAGGCTAAACGATCCACAGAAACACAAACCTGCTTTATTTCTTTATTTTATTTCTAATTCCTCCCACTACTCCTCACTCTGTGCCCCGCTCTTCGTCACGCCCTCGTCTAGAAGCTCCATAACACTCTTCATTTGATAAACGACATTTTTCCCCTGAATAAATGTGTGACCACAGGGGGCGACAGTTCCATTTCTGCTGTTTGGTGGACGGCATGAAGAAGAGAAGAAGATCCATTAAACCAAACCTTCAACCATTTCTGACAGAAACACTGGTTCTTTACAGCAGACAGATTTTACTTGGGTCAGCATTAATGAGCAGCAGTGCATCCTGGTTGTTTGTATTTACAGCACAGGGTTCTTCTTCTCTTCTTCATAACATCTATGAAACAGCAGAGTTGAAAATGTCGCCCCCTGTGGTCAAAGATTTTTTCGGCTCATGGATTTTGTTTATCAAATGTCGGTAAACAAAAGAGGTTTTTAAGTGATTTTTAGATCAACCCAAACAAAGCAGCACAATTTGTTATTTTGACTGAAAAAGCTGCTAAATGACCCTGAATGCTTCACCTCCTATAGAACTCAATGGACTGAAAGGGGAGATTTATACGTCATCAATGATCAGACTCTCCAACGGTAAACTAGTCCCATTTTTAAAAGTTAATGAAACAAATATGGTGGATCCCTTTAAGAGGCATATGTACAGTATGTATGCTAATTTATTTAGCCGCTGCATTCATTCCAACAGCAACAAGGAAACAGTTTTAATTTTGCTGCACGGAGCTGGAGTCTGAGACACATTATGTTGATTTTTCCTGCATTTGCTGCAAACAAAGACACACCAGTGAAGATCACTTTCTGCTCTCGTCTCTTCGCTCTCACTCTGTGCTCGTGATCGTGGCGCATATTTTAAAAATGAAAGATAGAAATCTTTTTAGAAAAGCGCTCAGACGTTTTCTTTGGTATTTCTACGCTGCCTGATGTAAGATATTGACACAGTTTTGGGGCTTTTTAGAAGATTCACCACCAACTTGTGATAAAAATACATGTTTTTTTTTAATGTGAAACTAAAAATCAACAAGTGCTAATACGCATCAACATCTTCTAACAGTGATGATACAGTTTTTAACGACCTATTAACATGAAATTAAATCAAAATGTATTAAATTAAATTAAGTTAAAATGCACCATCACAGAAAATTGTCGTTGTCGTTGCTCATTCAACAAGTAACACAAGAAAGGAATATGTAAAAAAAAAAAAAAAAAAAAAAGTACAACAAAGACACACAATGTCAACAAAAATAATTAAAATGTCATCAAAAGAACACAAAATAACAGAAAAAAAGACAACAAAGTCACAAAGTAACAACAAAAAGACACCAATTATCAACAAAGACTCAAAATGTCAACAAAAAGGTGCAAAACAAGAACTACACACTGAAAACGACACACAATTTTAATAAAAAAGACACAAATGACTTTAATAACCCACAGAACCACAGAAAACACCAAAAATGACTTTTAAAACACACACGCAAGACAGAAAAATAAAAACAATGACTCCAATAACTCACAAATTCATAAAATAACAGGAAAATAGGCAAAATTATTTTTGTAATTGTAAATAAACATCTACAAGAAACACAAAACAACATGAAAATACATAAATGACTAGAAGAATATACAAAGAAACTGGTAAGATACACAAAATAACTTTAAAAACACAAGAAAAACAACAACAGAAATAAACAACATTACTACATTAAACACTAAATTATTCTATATATGTTTAAAAACAACTAAAACACGTAAAATGGCTCCAAAATGACTGTAAAAACACACTTGTGCTTAAAATACATGTTTTTTTTTAACATCATCATAACAGTGATATTACAGTTTATAAAGACTTAATAACATAAAATTAAATTAAATTGGAATAAATATGAGTCAGAAGTAACTTTTTATCCAAAATACTAATGTAAGTGAAATGAATCTCTGATACTGTAGTACAGGTGAATTGTCTATGAATTAATTATGGACATAAACAAACAAGTAAACAACATTAAATGTCAAATATATTCTTATTTTATTTGAATAAAGTCCAACCAATTAATAGGATGTTAACGTTTCAATAATCAATATGTTTTCAATAAAAATAAATACATATTAGGTTTGTTTGCTTTGTTTTTATACATTGAAATAATACAATATTAATATAAAAACTGATGTGTTCTGGTTAAATAAGCAGTGGTTGAAAGTTTTAACTTGAGGGCAAAGGCTGAATCGATACAATCAATTACCTTTAAAAAGCATTTTATATTGATTAGTGTTATCAGGAAGAGCACAGATCGATTGATTTGGATCCTAGGAATATAAATGGATTCATTGATCTAAACGTTTAACTCTTATACAGTATATTACATGTGTTTGAGGCTAAAAGTTGATATAAATGACTCCAAAGACATATCTGAGATTAATTAGTCTCAACCTTTTCTTATTCAGCTTCAGGGTGACCGTCTAAAGAGCTCTCCTCTGATTGGCTCGTGTATCACTATATGTAAACAAGCTGTTTGTGATGTTAGCAGCAGGTTTACCACTATTACCGTCTTTATGAATGAATGAAGAGTCACAGTAACGTACGCTCACCTCCTGTTCCTCTAATCCATCCATGCACACGTGCACACGCACACGTGCACACGCAGCAGCAGACACTGAGAGCCCACCTTTCATTAGCATGTGCATCATGTTCACAGAGAGAGAGAGAGACGCAGAGACAAAGGGAGCAGACACACACACACACACACACACACGCATGTACATGTGCATTCTGCTACACACACAAACATGCACTTGATAGGCTCCTCCCCCCAAAGAAACCTTGAGACGAACACTGTAGAGTCCCTCTGTGCATCAGAATACATTTCTGTCTCCTTCGCCTCCTTCAAATCAATACGAGGCTCAACAGACAGACAGACAGACAGACAGACAGACAGACAGACAGACAGACAGACAGACAGACAGACAGACAGCTGTAAGTGTGACACACACACACACACACACACACACACGCCCATTGATGTGTGATGGCCTCCTCTTCCTTCCTTATTAACTCCTCAAGCGTACATGCCTTATTACTGACAGACACACACACACACACACACACACACACACACACACACACACACACACACGGATTCAACATTTCTCATGCCTATTATTTGCCAGTTTAAACTATTAGTTGCAATATTGAAACGTTGAACCCTTTTTATTACTTTTTTTTGTTCGTTTTTGTCCGCTCTAATTTGCAACTTTTAACCATTTCCACCATTTTGAGTCATTTTTAACGCATTTTATTTGTAATTAAAAGCAGGATTTCCATCTTTAAGATGACTATAATAATAATAAACTTCCTGGATAACAGTGGATATTATTCAGATGAATAAATAAATGTGGTTATCACAGATTCATAGAACAATAGACCATCATTTTGCTGACTTTATGGATGGACCCCAAAAATCTTTGAATATTCATTGTTTTAAAGTGATAAAAACACACATTTGTAGGTTTTAGAAACACTATTATTGATCTCCTCTGATGTGAGCATTACTTTTAATACATTGGCTCAGTGTAAAAACATCAGCTTTAGGTTTCAGCGCACGCCTCGTGCACTGATGGAAGTGTGTCTATAACAGGGTTTGTCTCCTTTTTGTTGTGTTGTTTTCTTTTATGGTGGACAGGAGAACTGAAAGGTGGAGTCGGGGGTGTCTGTGTCAGTTAAGGGGTGGGGGGGGGGCAATGCTAGAAATAATGGAGCAAAGAAATCGACCAGTGAGGAGGATGAAAAGTCCACGCGGTCAATAAAGCTGGAGCTGTGTAAATTATGTATGGCTCCAGTCCTGTTTTGGGCTGAAAGTGGGCGGGTTTGGGGGGGGGGGGAATCTGCAGGGGTACCTGATCACTGGGGGCCTCACTACTTAGAAAAACACTTTTAAAAAACTTTAAAGTTGGAGTTTTTACCCCCACTAAGGAGGTCATATTTTTAATCAAAGGTAGATTTTAGTTCATAGAAGATTCCAGTACATTGTGCAGGGTATTCAGATCAATAAACTGATTCTAGATCAGATTCAAAAATCCCTTCTCATCATCGTTGGCTAAATTTTAAAGAAAATTCATGTTGGTGTTTTGTTATTATTACAGGTCACATTGTGTAGTTTTTTTTTTTTATTATTATTATTATTGCCGTTTTGCGCACTTTATTTTCATTGTGTGTAAGTTTGTTCTCATTTTATATATGTTTGTTGTTTTGTATATATTACTCATTTTGTGTGTGTATCTTGTTGTTTTGTGTGTTTTTCAAGTAATTTTGTGTATGTTTTTTGTTGTCTTTATGTTTTTTTTCACCATTTTCTGTACTTTTGTTGCCGTTTTCCGCAATTTATTTTCTTCTTGTGCAATTTATTTATTTTTTTTTATTTATTTATTTTTTTTTTGTGTAAGTCTGTTCTCATCCTGTGTGTTTTTGTTGTTTTGTACGTATTATTACTCATTTTATGTGTGTTTCTGGCCATTTTGTGCTTGTTACTTATTTTCATTTTTGTAGTTTTTAAAAAATCATCTTGTCATCTTGTGTATTTTTGGAGTCATTTTGATTGTTTTAGTTGCCATTATGTGCGCGTACTTTGGGGCCGAACTAAATAATCGTCTGACGGCCACGTGTGGCCCCCGCGACACAGACTGAGTGTTAAAAACTTTCATTTCAACTCTTTGTTTCTGCAGATGAAAACAAGTCCTTATAAAAATGCACACGTTCGTTTCCTCTTTCTCTAAGTCAGTCACTGTGAAGTGGACTGACTTAGAGTCAGTAACATAAAATACAGTAACATAAAATACAAATACACAAAAGCTGTCGACCTTCAGCCGAGCGCTGCTACACAACGACACCACCTCTACCACCGACTTCCCCCTATTTCCATACAATCCATCCTGTATTATTACTGTTGACACTTCTTTAATAAATGTTACACGGCGAGGGGAAGGAAAAATCAATTTAGTGCGCCTGAACACACAACTTGTTTTCTCTCCGATGACTTGTAGAGACGCACTCTGACATCTGGAACAGAGAGAGAAACACATGCTAAAAGCAGCTCCTTTCACAGGAAACTGGAGCTGCAGAGAAGCTGCAACACGGTGTCCGCGGGGAATAAAGCCTGTAGTAGTTTTAACGTAGCGTTTTTATGTGCGCAACATGTTGCTGTGAGTAATTACTAAACACATTTCCTCCTGGAATGTGGGTTTGTAAGCCTCCACTAAAGCCTCCTCCAGCTGTTGTGGCATCGATGCTGGTTCAGAACCACAAGCCCCGCCCACTTCAGCGTGACCCTGTTTTGTCCTCAGGAACCACTGCGATGAATAATTTTTATTATGTAAATGTTGTTTTTCCATTGGAATTCTGCTCCACGTGGGCGTAAGTTTACACGCTGAAGTTTACAGGTTCCTGTGAAATACACAAAGGAAAAAAAAACACAAAAATGCAACAAAAATAACACAGAAATATATAAAATGTGAACAGAAACACACAAAATTACCCAAAAGTTGCACAAGACAACTAGAACTACACACAAATAACACAATGTAAGAATTGACAACACAAATACACAAAATTCCTCAAAGAAATATAGTATATACTGTATATATATATATATATATATATATATATATATATATATATATAAGCAATGTGGGCCACAGTCTCATTTTGTGTGGCCCCCAAAGTAAACAAGCAAAATTATTTAAAAAACACAAAAAAATATAAAATAACAAAAGAAATCTAAATTGTGAACAGAAATACACAAAATTAACCAAAAGCTGCACAAGACGACTAAAAATACACACAAATAATGGAGAAATGTACGAATGGACAACAAAAATATGCAAAATACCTCATAGAAACAAATTCATTATGAACACAATGATTAAAAGAAACTCACAAAAAAAATAAAAAATAAAAACCAAAAATAACAGACGTTTACAAAATGACAACAAAATACACTAAATGACTCAAAAAACGTAAAATTACAGAAGAATACAGAAAAGGACAACAAACATCCACAAAAATGACACAAAATAAATCTAATATGTGAATAGAAACACAAAATGACCCAAAAGTTGCAAAAGACGATTCAAAATACACAATTTTTTTTAGTGCATATTTCTCAAGAATTAATCACAATTAACATGATAATGTCACAGAACTCGTTTTTACTTCATTTCTACTGTGATTTCTTGTTTGTCCAAAAAATGTTTCATGTTTAGCATTGAGGTGCTAGCTGCTACATGTTTAGCATTGAGGTGCTAGCTGCTACATGTTTAGCATTAAGGTACTAGCTGCTACATATTTAGCACTGAGGTCTTATGGGTATACCTGGAACTTCTGAATTGATAAAGGTGTTTGGAGCGCAACAAAAAAAACTAAACAAAAGGCGATTAACTGCGTTATTTTTCTGTAAATAATTAATCACAATGAACGCGTTGAAGTCACAGCCCTAGTGACAATATTCTATTTTGACTGGAATCTTACGCCCTGTTCCCATTCCTGAATCCTTAAACAGTCCAAATTGAACGTTTCGGGTTAATTTGAGTCTCTTATTGACTGACAACGTGTCCAAAATGTGTGTCCTGGTTGATAGGAACCTCTGATACTAATCTGAAGGATCGACCATGTGGAGATTGAACGTTAGCGCGTTGAAGGGAAATGGTCTCAGACGTCGGTGCGTAGGAAGGTAGAAACGTGAGAAACCTGGTGTGACTGTGGGAGAGAGACTTACACGTTTATTTAGGTTTTCATTCATTCAGCGCCAAGGGTTTGCTCTGCTTTTGTGCCGCTGTCAGCAAAGCTGCACAAATACACACATTTATGTGCAGACACAATTGAAACACACACACACACACACACACACACACACACACACACTGTTGGTTTTCCCTTTGCTGGAATGGCTATTGTGCTCATGATCGATGTGCCTCATTCCAGTGACGTGGTAGCCGTGCTAGCGCTCATTAAAAATGGAGAGGGTGCAGGGATGTGTGTGTGTGTGTGTCCGTGTGTGTGTGTGTGTGTTTATAAGGAGGTGTCGGTGGCAGGAAGTCCCAGAGGTGCCAGCTGTTTACAGAGGTTTCCAGGGTTTGAGGGAGTGGTAATGGAGGTGGTGGACGTGAGGCTGATCCTGAGGTCAGATCCTATTGGCTGTTGCCCGGGCAACCGCTTCCTCTTCATTTCTGAAGATGGAGGGATGTTGGGTTTCTTGAGGCACTTACTTCTAACGCAGAGACGCCGTCCTCAACATTGAGCCGTCATCCTTTTACTCTCCTTCTTCTTCCTTTCTCTCATCCCTTTGTGCCCCCTTTGTGCCCCCACCCATCAGGCACCACAGGTTATCTAAACAACTGTTGAGTAGCTGATGCTTACAGGTGGTCGAGGGATTGAGTCCCAAAATGTTTTTAATGTTTTTGCTTTTATAAGATAATGCTCAACTCTTCTTTAAATGTTCAGTCATAGCTGCAAATATTCCCGACAAAATTAATCATCTCTAATGTTACAGAACAAAAGAAGAGTTATTTAAGGGGTTTTTAAGTAAATGTGGTCTAAAATCTTTGAAATGAATCTATTAGTAGATCTTTACACCATATTCATTTTATTAACTTTTGAAAATGGAACTAGTTTACAGTTTTAGAGCCTGTGTTCCTCCATCTTGAAATCATGTGATTGATGATGTCACACGGCCCCACTGCCTGTAAACATCCCATTGTTTTCTATTGGAGTGAAACATTCAGCCTGATTTTTACATCATTTAGTAGTTTTTTCAGTCAAAATAACAACTTTTGCTGCTTTTTGTCGCTCTAAATAATCAGGGAAAGTTTAAGATGTCGATGTAAACCTCTTTTGAAAAAGGATGCTGTCCCTTAAACAGTGTGCTGATGCGCTCTGGTGTCTGAAGTTAGCGAGTAAATCATACTGTTGAAGGACTTCCACTCAGATGGATTCCTATTCTCAGGGTTTATGTGTCTTCAATCATTTTAAGATCATTTAACAGCTTTTTCAGTCAAAATGACAACAGGCGATGAAATTTTCAACTCTGTGGTTTCGTAGGAGACAATGAAGCAGAGAAGAAGAGCTTTCCTAAGGGAC
Source organism: Gouania willdenowi (assembly GCF_900634775.1). NCBI lineage: Eukaryota > Metazoa > Chordata > Actinopteri > Blenniiformes > Gobiesocidae > Gouania > Gouania willdenowi. The sequence goes on from NC_041050.1 coordinate 2,377,051, forward strand.
CTTTACTCTCCCTTAAACAGTACCCGGCCCTCGCTCTGATGGCTGAAGTTAGAGAGACTCACAAACACTGAGAATAGAATTCCTTTTGGGTTTTATTATTTTTTTGTAAACAAAAAAGGTTTAAATCGACATCTTTAACTTTTCCTGATCATTTATAGCAACTAAAAGCAGCACAAGTTGTCATTTTGACAGAAAAAGCTGCTCAATGATCTGATAAACAGGCTGCATGTTTCATTCTAATCAAGACCATTTCACTGTAACGTCAAACAATAGCTTAGCATTAGTAGCATTGCTGCTTCAGTATTGTAAACTGATACCAACTCAATGTTTTAATCCTCAGCTGTTGGTCTGTTATACAGTTGCTTTGGTGCTTGGATACCCCCCCCCCGACCCCTAGCTGACGACCTGCTGCTGAGTGCAAAACATAAGGCAGTGAAAGTTCACGTGCAAACTTTCTTTGTGTTTAGCTACGACCTGTGATCCCCACTGATGGTGTGTGCTGCATGTGTACGTATCACTTCTAAACGTCTGCTCATGTGGTCAAACAGCTGAGATTCAGCATTTAAAATAATGACCAACCTGTGCATCAACACAAGAAAAGGAAACATTCCTGATTTCTTGTTGTTTTGTCCCTTTTTTGAAGCTAGTTTTTTGTGCTGTTTTGCTAGTTTGTATTTGATAATATAAACCTAATTCCTTTCATTGTATTTTTCTTTAATATTGCATACTTTTGGTGTCATTTTGTGTATTATTTATTTCATTTTATGTGTTTTTGGTGTCGTTTTGTGTATTATTTCTGTCATTTTAATGTGTTTTTGGAGTCATGTTGTGTATTTTTACTGTTGCTTTGTGTTCACGTGCACACTTTTTTTGTGTTCACGTGCACACTTTTTTTGTGTTCAGCAACAAACTGCACATCCATGCTAACGTGCACATTCACAGTTGGAGAAGGGGCTTCATTGTGCAGACCTGCTGTGTTGAGTGACTGTAGCGTGTGCTGGGCAACAGCTGCCGTGATCCCACCCCCCATCACCCCTCCATCACCTCCACTGCTGGCCCACGCTGACCCCTCCCCCAACACCCCCCCACTGCTGATCCAAGCATCAAACGCTCTCACACACAAACACACAAACTGCTTCAGTCCAATTCTTCTTCTTCACCTCCTGCTTTTTATTTCCAGCTCACTTTATTTTGGGGGGTGTTTTTTAGTGGTCGCTCCTCCAGCTGACAGCATAATGTCTGCAGACGAGTCTCCCTGGAGCTTCACTCCACTCGTTCACAGCACGCACAGCACACACACACACACATACACACACACACACACACACACACACACACACACACAGACAGCTGCCGTCTGTCTCCACACTGTAACCCTTTCATTCGGCCGAGCTGCTGTGAAAGTTACACTGTGGACTCTCAGCAGCCTCGTGCACGTCGGGAAGGATCTGAAACAGGCTGACGCACACGCGCACACACACACACACATGCACAGTTTGCTGAGCCAAGGCTGGTTGCTGGTGGGCTTGTTTGTCATCAGTTACAGCTTCTGCTGCTGATGTGACCTCAGTGTGCAGCTCATTACAGGAAGACACCTGTTTGTCCTGGAGCAAGACAACGTGCGCGTGAAACACACACGTGCACACACGCAAACACAGTATGTGGGGATGACAGGGGTTAATCTAACAGCAGCGTGTGTGGAGCAGATTAACAGACAGGTGGACACAGACAATACAAAGACAAATATCTACATGAACGGATTCTACTGCACACTGTGTAGCTTCAGCTGCTCACTTCATAAAACCAATTTATTTGTGTTTCACACACTTTAAAAGTGTATTTTACCACTTTATATAGACACAGATTATTAAACAGGATTCTGAAAACTAAAAATTGCAATTAACACGATAAAGTCCCGGCCCTAAAAATTAGGGCCGGGACTTTCTTGTGTTAATTACAATTAATTAATTACAGAAAAATAACACACTAAAATAAATAACACAGTTAATTGCTTTTTTTTATCATTCCAAACAGCGCTGAACCTTTCTCATTTCACGAGTTCCCGTATACCATAATACTGAGAAACAGCAGAAGTTGAACTAGAGGAGAAGTCGTTGCTGTGCTACGTCGGCATTAATTTTAGTTTAAATAAAAAAACTGGATGGAAAACTAACCTGTTGTGGGAACATTGTGCAAGAAAGAGTTTGTGGATCAGTGGAGCTCTGCTAGCCTCAGCTAGCACCTCCATGCTAAACATGTAGCAGCTAGCCCCTCAATGTTAAACATGTAGCAGCTAGCACCTCAATGCTAAACACATAGCAGCTAGCACCTCAATGTTAAACGTGTTGCAGTTAGCACCTCAATGCTAAACATGTAGCAGCTAGCACTTCAGTGCTAAACACATAGCAGCTAGCACCTCAATGCTAAACATGTAGCAGCTAGCACTTCAATGCTAAACATGTAGCAGCTAGCACCTCAATGTTAAACACATAGCAGCTAGCACCTCAATGCTAAACGTGTTGCAGTTAGCACCTCAATGCTAAACATGTAGCAGTTGCACCTCAGACAAGTAAGTGTGTGTGTGTGTGTGTGTGTGTGTGTGTGTCTGTGTCTGTGTCTGTGTCTGTGTGTGCGTGTGTGTGTGTGTGGCGCTCCACGTGCTTCTTTCTATCAGCACTATGTAAATTTCCAACTGTGTGTTTGTTTAAGTACGTCAGTCACAGAAGATCTTACATGAGGAACAAGGATGTTTGTTCTTTACGCAAACAACAGTGTGCGTGCACGTGTGTGTGTGTGTGTGTGCGTGTGCGTGTGCGTGTGTGTGAGTTCTTCCTCAAAATCAACTCGTTTTACTTTAAAACACCAATTTTACACTCCATTGACTTGCATTTTTACAGCAATTTCCAATCCATGTGCTCGGCTCTTATCTAATAAAAGTGAGTCCAACTCTCCTCAGAGAACAACTCACCACTCAGTTTTTAATCAAGTTGGACCTCGGACAAATAAAATGAGCGTCTGTTATTTCTGGTTGGAGTGAAGGTGTGTTTGTGTTCAGACAATAAACACCGATTGATGGAAGGAGGAAGTAAAGCAACTGGTCCCAGCCATTCACAGCTGTGTGTGTGTGTGTGTGTGTGTGTGTGTGTGTGTGTGTGTGTGTGTGTGTGTGTGTGTGTGTGTGTGTGTGTGTGTGTGTGTGTGTGTGTGTGTGTGTGTGTGTGTGTGTGTGTGTGTGTGTGTGTGTGTGTGTGTGTGTGTGATGGAGATGACAGTCATACGAGCAGTTGGTGTTGCACAAGTTATTGTGGAGAAAAAGAGGCTCAAACTCCGAACACAAGACTCTTTTATTCTGTTGACTTTACGCCTAATGACAGCCGCCCTGTGAAGGATAAGAAGGTATAGAAGAGAAGATTAACAGAGTCTTTAATGTCCACATGTGGCCCTCAAAGGTAGAATGACTCCAATATCACACAAAATGACACAAAAACACACAAACAACAAAAACTTACAAATTGTGTGAAAAATACACTTAATTATACCAAGAATACACAAAATGAAGCGACAACAAAAACACAAAATGACAATAAAAACATAATAAATTGTGAATAATCTCCTAAACAATATCAAGAACACATGAAACAAGACAAATGAAAAATAAGAACACACAAAATGAAAAAAAACCAAAACAAAACTACAACAAATACACACAATGTGAGGAAAAAATGACTAAATGATACAAAGATAGAACATTTTGGTTTTAGAATGTAACTGGTAGTTCCTCTGTAATGATCATTACTCTAATAAGCTGTTCAATCACTGATTATTTCATCATTAGAAATGTGTGAGCTGCTTTGTAATTTATATATTTCCACCATGTTTACAGTGTGTGCTTTTTAAAGCCTGCTGCAGCTTCTTCCTGTGTGTGTGTGTGTGTGTGTGTGTGCAGGTCACTCAGGTTCCCATCGAGTCGTGTGAACAGTACGAGACGTGTGGAGAGTGTCTGAGCTCTGGAGATCCTCACTGTGGATGGTGTGTGCTGCATAATGTGTAAGTATCACCTATACTGTACGTCTGCTCATCTGAACAAAGTGCTGGAAACAAACAAAGGCTTCAGCCTGATTTCTTCTTGTTTTTTTACCTTTTTATGTCACTCTGTTTGATTTTGGAGTCATTTTATGTATTTTTGTCATTTTGTGAATTTCTTCTGTCATTTTGTGTATTTTTTTATGTTATTTTTGTAGTTTTCTGTGTCTTTGGAGTAATTATGTGTATGTCTTCTGTTATTTTGTGTATTTTTTCTGTTATTTTGTGTGTTTTTGGAGTCATTTTGTATATCTTTCCTCTTATTTTGTGTAGTTTTCTGCCATTTTGTGTATTTTTTTGTTATTTTGTGTATTTTTTTGTTATTTTGTGTAGTTTTCTGTTATTATGTGAAGTTCTCTGTCATTTTGGGTGTTTTTGGAGTCATTTTGGGTGTTTTTGGAGTCATTTTGGGCCTATGTTTCGAATCTACATAATTATATCCTGGATTAATCTCCGTTAGCTTCACCTAACCAAACATTCCCTGTCAGAGAGAAGCTGTCCTACAAAGGTTGACAACAACACGCTGAGCTAAGCGTGTTGATTTCAGTCTGGCTAACCGGCGCGCTCTAGTGACGGAGGTAGATATTACAGCGAATGAACTGTAGAATGTCCCAAATGAGGAATAATTCTTTAAAAATACACCACAGAATACATTCATGAATTCATTAATTTATCAGTGTGAAAGCGACCCATGCACACAAGCTTTATCAGCTGACTTATTTTATTGATTTTATTTGATCAGTCCATCAGTCTACCGAGTCAAATTGTGTATAACATACATTACTGGGTCAATAAAGTTGTTTCTGATTCTGATTCTGATAAATCTCAATGTTTCCTAAAGGATGTCATTGATGTCTAAATATTCTCTATCATCAGCTGTCAGATCAGATCCACACAGAGACGGGTTCACACATCACCTTTTATTGGACAGCTCGCTTTCTAAGAGATCTGATTGGTCAGGAGGTGGGACTTTAGCACTCCCTCAGATCCTAGCCAGAGAAAAACTTGCTCGTGAGCAGGCTAGTCGTTCAGCCTAAGTTACCATGGTGATTTAGCTCCGTAAGAAGTTAGCATGCTCCGTAGTCCAGCACACACTGATTAAATCCTGGAATTTAGTGCGATAACAAGTAATCCAGATTTGTAACATAACCCCATTGTGTATTTTGTGTAGTTTTCTGTCATCTTGTTTGTTTTTGGGTTGATTGTGTACACAAACTTAAACCGTCTGTCGCCCATGCCTTTCTACACAGTGCAGTATTTCTTTTTGTTCTCTACATTTACACAGTGTGTATTTAAAGTTGACTGTTTGGCTGCAGTGTTTACATTCCCTATGAAAGAAAAGCATGGGAAACATGAGTGACACCTACTGGTGATGAGCTGTACTGCAACAGAAACTAGACAGGAGGAGAATGAGACATTATTAGGCAGAAAGTGCTTCTTTTTTTAACTTTACGTATTGAGGGTTGAGTCGTTGACGGCTATATCTGTGTGTAAACGCGACAGTATTTAGATGAGTGTATGGAGAGTGTGTACTTGACTGAAGATGATTACAAAAAAAACAGCTCAGAGACCTTTGTGCTCTATCTTCATCTCTACAATTTGAGTAAAGCTATTCTGTCACATGCCTGAGCTTTTTCCCTGCTTGTCTTTTATGTGCCACTTATTAAACCCACCCCACCCACCCACCCCTCACTGCAGTGTCTGTTAAGGTATAGCTCTGTATTTGTGTGTGTGTCGGAGCACCACTGCAATCATCATTATTGCAATGGCGGCTGCTGTAAAGTGCACTTAAAGTAATTTACATCACTCCAAAGCTGGGACAGGACAAATAATTGCCTAGTGACAGGGAGTTTAGCATGCGCTAGCAGAGGAGTGGGAGGGGCCACAACCGCCATGCCGTCACGCAGGGATCGTTTACCACAACACAAGCCTGCACGCCGCCATGCTAATCACATGCTAGTGTGTGTGTGTGTGTGTGTGTGTGTGTGTGTAGGTGTGTGGGTATTAAAGGGTGAACAGGTTCAGGTGATAATGCATCCTCATGCTAACGTAGCGCCGTGCTAAAGTCCTTCTCAGGACCTGTTCTCCATCACGGCCTTGCAGGGAGGGGGCGGGGCCTATGTCCGCACAGAATCCCTCACTGAAGGGAAAGTTTGTTCTTTGACGGCTGCACATGTTGCTGTAAATCAATGGGACCCTGAAGTCTGAAATAAAATGCTTTTACATCCTGATTTAAATGAGCTGAGAACAGTTGGAAGAACTTAGATTTTATGTCTCATACTTTACTTATTTCCCTTTCATACGGAAGAGAATTAGCGCCAAATTTGATGTAGAAAATAATTGTAGGCAAATCAAGATTAAAGTTGAAAAGACGAGGTTAAAGTCAAAATTTCGGAAATGAACTCAAAATACAATATTGTGATAAAAGTCAAAGGTCTGCTAATAAAGTAAAATTTAGGGAAGCAGAACAATTGGTAAAAAAGGTTCAAAGTGTCAATATTGGAACTTCTAGTTGGAACAATTCGCTTAAATTGACAAACAATTTGCATGACAAATTGTAAATGTGGTTAAATTGGCAAAAATAAGCATGAAATATGGTGAAAAGAGGTTTAAAAGTGACAATAATGGGTCAACATATGTGACATTAGGTGAAAAAGTGGTGGAAAGGGAGGAAAATGTGCAGAGAAGGCATTCAAATAGTCGCAAAATAAGGGTAAAAATTAGCAAAAATTGGCTCAAATTGTTAAAAAAGAAATTCTTAGTTCCTTGAAGGATTCTGGCCACCCTCTCCCAGTGTCTCTCGACCCTAAATGGGGTCCTGACCCCAAGGTAGAGAACACTGTTCTAATATATGAAAGAGCTGTTTTTTTTATCACACCTGTCTAAAGTGTTTTCATTAATGAAATAGAAATATCTCTGTGACACAGACTAAACCCTCACTTACATTTTTTGGGACCATATCACACATTTTAATGGTATTTTTCAAATTTCTTACAAATTTCTCGCAAAATATTCCAGCGAGATTTTAGCGTAACCCTCTCAGCTTCTATAAGTCGGGTGAAGCAAATAAATATGAAATTACCCAACGCAACATCAAAAAAAAAAAACAATGACTCCAAAAACACACAAAATGATTATTAAAAACATACCAGATTACGGAAACACACACAAAATAATTGAAAAATATACTAAACAACAATAAAAATACACAAAATGACAATAAGTTCCCCAACACAACATCAAACACACAAACATTGATTAAAAAAACACACAAAATGACTATTAAAAACCTATCATATTATAGAAACACACACAAATACTAAATTAATTCAAAATATACTAAACAACAACAAAAATACACAAAATGATAAGAAAGTACCCAACACAACATCAAAAACACAAAAAATGACTAATAAAAACATACTAAATTACAGAAAGACTCACAAAATGACTATAAAACATACAAAATTAACTGATAAATATAATGACAATAAGTTACCCAACACAACATCAAAAACACAAACATGGATAAAAAAACACGCAAAACAACTATTAAAAACCTACTATATTATAGAAACACACACAAATACTAAATTATTTCAAAATATACTAAACAACAACAAAAATACACAAAATAATAAGAAAGTACCCAACACAACATCAAAAACACTACTATTAAAAACATAGTAAATTACAGAAACACTCAGAAAATGACTATTAAAAACATACAAAATGAACTGATAAATATAGTAAACACCAACAAAGATACATAAAATGGTAGTAAATGACCCAACACAACATAGAACAAATAGTAAATGCTACAGTATCATCCACAGCTCAGTGGTTTGCATTAAAGCTGTTGTATGTGGATGTAACACAACCAGAAATAACAGGAAGTATCATTTTGGTCCAGAAGCAGCTGCAGCTCCCGTCGCTCACGCTGTAAATAAAGTTGTTTCTATCTGACGCTCACAGCTGTCATCACCACTGCCTCTTCCAGCCTCTGCTAAAGCAGCTAGCCACAGATAATTTAGTTACATTCCTTTTCCTTCTCCCATGTTTACACCTCCCTCATCCCCACAGCTACGCCACGTCTCTCCTCTGATAAGCCGCTCTCTCTCGTCCTCGCCACATCAACGTTCTCCACACTATTCTTCTTCTTCTTCTCTCTGTTTGTGCATGCACGCCTGTTGGAGCGCTGCATTGTGAGCTGGCTAATTAGAAACATGGAGGGACATTGGTTTGCTTTAGATGACGCTGTAGAGGAAATAGTCTGTAGTGTGAAGCCCTTTAATTAGCAGCAGCTGCTCCAGTGTTGGATGCTGTGCACGGTTTGGTTTGGAGCTCCTCCTCCTCATCATCATCACCATCATCACCATCATCATCACCATCATCATATTCAGCTCTTCACTCACAGTTTTTGTAAATGACTCGTTCAGCTTCTGTCTGCTCACGGTCCAAAAACACAGTCATCAAAAAATCTTTGAAATGTACTTATTAGTAAAACTGTGTCTAACAAAACACAATATTTTGCACCATATTTATTTTAATTAACTTTTAAAAATGGGACTACTTTACAGTTGTAGAGCCTGTGTTCCTCCAAATCACATGATTGATGATGTCACACGGCCCCACTACCTCTAAACATCCCATTGTTTTCTATTGGAGTGAAACATTCAGGCTGATTTTTACATCATTTAGCAGCTTTTTACATCATTTAGCAGCTTTTTCAGTCAAAAAAACAACTTGTGCTGCTTTTGGTTTCTCTAAATAATCAGGAAACGTTAAAGATGTCGATATAAACCTCTTTTATTTACAGAAAGAGGATAAAAAAACAGTTGTGACCCGAAAAATAATCTGTGACCACGGGGATGACAACTCCAGCTCAGCGGTTTAGTAGTAGACAATGAAGCAGAGAAGAAGAGCTCTTTCTAAGGGACCTTTACTCTCCCCTCAAACAGTGCGCTGACATGCTCTGGTGGCTATAGTTAGCGAGTAAATCACGAACTGTTGAAGACACACAAACCTTGAGAATAGAAGAACCTTTGGGTGGGAGTCCTTCAAAAGTTCCTGATTTATTCGCTAATTTCAGCAACCAGAGCATGTCAGCACACTGTTTAAACTAGGGTAAAGGTCCCTTAGGAGAGCTCTTCTTCTCTGTTTCATTGTCTACTACCAAACATGGCCTCGTGATTTCAAGATGGAGGACCACAGGCTCTAAAACTGTAAAGTGTCGTAAAAACGGTGGAGGATCCCTTTAAAGACATTCCTGTTTTCACTCACTCCTATTGGTCCAAAGTAGAACCATCATAATTATCCATGTATCACTTCCAAGGTCGACAATTATTATATTTTCTGTTTCCATGTCGACTCGTGTGTTATAAGAACAACCATAAAACCTCCTGGTAATTAGCCGAGTGGCTAGGATAATTAGCCTAGCTGTGGCTGCATGGGGGCCATTGTGATATGTTTGGTGTAATGGCCGAATTATTAACAGCAGCCCATGGTTTGCAGGCAGTGGAAAGCCATATCCATCTTCCCAATTGCGCCTAATGAGATATTGATTGCAAACATGCAGGTCCATCAACATGACTAGAGCGCACAGAGCTAGTACGAGTTAGCTGCGTGCTAAAATACTGCACTGCTAGGTTCAGTGTGTAGACGGAGAACATAAAAACAAAGTATCGACCCATGAGATACACATACTGGTGTGTGTGTGTTTATCACTGGTTTCCATCTCTGCTCAAACAGTAAACATTGGTTTTCAAAGCTTTAGGTGAACAAATCAGAAAATGTGATCAATTATTTACAATATACTTTGCACGTGTGTCAAACTCTAGGCCCAGGGGCCAAATCTGGCCCTTTAGAGCATCAAATTTGCCCGCTCGATAATGTAGAAATGACAGAAAAACTGTAAACATTTTGTAAATTACCAACTAATTCAGTTCAAATACAAAAATTCTATTAAAATGGTAAATGGACTTGATTTATATAGCGCCTTATAACCACACTGTAACAGTCTCAAAGCGCTTTACATATCAGCTCATTCACCCAATCACTCTCACATTCACACACCAGTGGGACAGGACTGCCATGCAAGGCACTAGTCGACCACTGGGAGCAACTTAGGGTTCAGTGTCTTGCCCAAGGACACTTCGACACATAGTCAGGTACTGGGATCGAACCCCCAACCTCTCGATCAGAAGACGACCCACTACCACCTGAGCCACGGTCGCCCACAATCCACAATATTTGCAAAGCTCAGCTTTACACTTCTTATATCACATGACTTCAGTCATTTTCAGACTGCAAATAAAGTGAAGGGTGAAGAACCCAGAGTACCCTAATGATTTAAATGGCACAACATAAAGTGAAACATAAAGAACCCTGGCTGATCATAGATCAATAATGTTGCATTGATTGAGTTCTGCAGTCTCTGGCTGTGTTTTCCTCCTCTGAATCACTATAATGTCCTCTCCTGCTGTCTCCTGTAGCGTACAGCGATGTGTAGCCGGTCCAGTTGATGCTCAACAGAAGTCATAATAAAAGCCAAAAGTAGCTCCAACACATCATCACGTTAATAATGTAATAATGGTTTAGAAAACCATATATTTTGCTCTATGAGGTATGATTTTAAATTAGTGGTGGGACATCGATATATATATATATAAACTGTACTTTTTATTTAAGTTATTGCAGTTTTTTGTCAGTAATTCAGTATTTCTGTATTATCGTGTATCATCTCATCTACAAACTGCTCCATGTGTTCAGAATGAATGGGAGGATGAGAGTAATAGGAGCCCATCGTGGTTATTATCGGCTCACACATGGATAATGACCATCGCCTGACGCCATGGCAACCAGGCTCAGCCCTCACCTTAGCTTTAGCTTTGATTCAAACACGTATCAGTGCTTGTGACTCACATCAGAAGAATGAATAACAAAGTGACGCCTCAGAGCACAGCAGCTAATAACGCTAACAGCTAATAACGCTAACAGCTAATAACGCTAACAGCTAATAACGCTAACAGCTAATAACACTAACAGCTAATAACACTAACACTAATTTGCAAATTTTAACCAATTTTTGCAGTTTTAAAAACCCAATTTCACCACCTTTTTTAATAAATTTTGTCCCTTTTTTGGCCCATTTAATTTCTGATTAAAACCAGGATTTCCATCTTTAAGATGACTATAATAATAATAATAATAATAATAATAATAATAATAATAATAATAATAATAAACATTCCTGGATAACAGTGGATATTATTCAGATGAATAAATATATCTGTTTATCACAGATTCATAGAACAATAGATCATCATTTTACTGACTTTATGGATGGACCCCAAAAATCTCTCCCCTTAATGTGTGTGTGTGTGTGTGTGTGTGTGTGTGTGTGTGTGTGTGTGTGTGTGTGTGTGTGTGTGTGTGTGTGTGTGTGTGTGTGTGTGTGTGTGTGTGTGTGTGTGTGTATGTGTTTGTGTACACAGAGCGTTAGTGTTCTTTTTTGTGCGAATTCACTCGATACACATTGAACTTCTGACAACATAATTACAAATGGACGAAGATGTAGCTCGGATTGTGTGTGTGTGTGTGTGTGTGTGTGTGTGTGTGTGTGTGTGTGTGTGTGTGTGTGTGTGTGTGTGTGTGTGTGTGTGTGTGTGTCGTGTTTAGAGACATGATGCTGTCTTGAGCACCTACACCACACACACACACACACACACACACACACACACACACACACACACACACACACACACACACACAAAGTGAGCAGTCAAAGGAAAGTAGGTGCAGACACATCAGCACCATGGACAGCGTCTGACCCGTTGGCGTCCAATTAGAGGCGCTGTGACCAAGCAGCCTGTTAGCGGGTCCTGTAGACGTCTGAGAAGGCTGAGGACACGCTGGATAATGGGATGGAAGGAGGCCGTGGTTTTAATAAGAGGCAGAGGTGTGTTAATGAGGAGGGTTGCTGTTTCATCTTCTCTCTGACCATTATTATCTCTGATGAGGAACCACCTGGTCATTTGCACCGAACTCGTCTCCAAAGTCTTGCAGTAATTGAGGAACACGTCGGGGTGTGTAGACGTTTAATCACACGGCGGTGGCTGGACCGTTTGTTTCAGCGCGAGACCTCCATCGCTCACTGCACGAGCTTTATACAAACACACGTGCCAGAGGTTTGAAATTATGAATGAAAGCATCTCAAAATAGATGGAAAAACATATATTTACATCACTAAAAATGTCCCACATATAAAAAGATATTACATGTGTTTAAGAGGGGAAAAGTTGACATAAATGACTCCAAAAGACATGAATTTGTAGCAAACAAAGTCATATTGTTCAGCTTTAGCACAAGTTACTTATTTTAAAGTTGAATTGCTTTTGTCTTTTATTTCTGAGGTTTGATTTGAATTCTGTGCAGTTGATCTTAAAAAGTTTGTGAATCTTAAACTTTCTGAGCTGACAATGGACAAATAATTCTAGAATGTGCAACATAGATTGAGATGATAGAGTCCTGCAGTTATTGTGAATTTTCCTCCTCTGAATCACTATAATATCTTCACCTGCTTTCTCCTGTTGCCTGTCTTAATACAATATGAGTCGATGCTGAACAGAAGTCATAATAAAAGCCCCAGAGACGCCAAAACTAGCTCCATTACATCCTCATGTTGATAATGTAATAATGTTATAATAATTATTCATTTTTATGCTCTTATTGTGACTTATCTCTGTAAGTAAAAGTTCAGTTTTAAAAACTAATAATAGGAATTTTATATACAGTACTTTTGATATTGTTTATTTTTTTTATAAACTACACTTTTGGATTAATTTAATCGTCACTCATTTTACTTTCACTTTGACAAGTTTTTTATTTTAAAGTTTAGACGTTTTTGTCATTTATTTCTTGATTTTGATTTGAATTTATGGCTTTAGTGCAGTTTATTTTTACCAGTTTGTGAATTTTGAACTTTCACATATGTACAGTATATGCTTCTAGATGTTAAAGCTGCTGGAGGCATTTATTTTATTTTAGTCATAGATAAAGTCATAGTGTTGGCATCAGATCAATAAACTAAAGATCATCTGTTTGAATAAAGATGTGGAAGTTTGAAATTATTGCTTGATAGTTTGTTTTCATCTTCATCATAAACACTCTCTTATTGACGTTGTTGGAACAGTTTGGTGCATTGCATCATGGGATGTGGAATCCCATAAACCAGGGATTCTCAATGTTGGGGTCAGGACCTCATTTTGGGTCGCAAGACACTGGGAGGCGGCCGCCAGATGCCGTCAAGAAACAAAAAATTTTCAGAACAATTTGAACAATTTATTTTTACTTTTTCTTGCCATATTTGTGCTCCTTTTAATGCATTTTTGCTATGTTACTCACATTTCTGACACTTCTCCATCACATTTCACTGCACATTTTTCTCACTTTCAAGACATTTTCGCCATTTATGAAGCTTTTTTACCAAGTTTCCATCTAATGTCACATATGTTGACCCTTTATTGTCACTTTTATCCTCTTTTCACCATATTTCATGCTTATTTTTGCCAATTTAACCACATTTACGATTTATCATGGACATTAATTGCTAGTTTAAATTAATTGTTCCTACTTTTTAAATTACATTTTGCCCCCCCCCCCCCCCCCCCCCCCCCCCCTTCTATTTCTGCCAGTTTTAAACCAACACTGAACCATTTTTACCACTTTTTCTGTTCGTTTTCAGCCACTCTTTTGCAACTTGTGTCACGTACTTATAACATATTATATATGTATTATTAATGTGTGTTGCATAGTACAGATGTAAAAAGTCCTTGTTTTTATTTGAGCAGCTGAGACTGTTTTTCCTTATTTTGAACATTTCTGTGACTAATCAAAAGACGGTAAATCTCTGTCTCCACCTGATGTTTTTCTCTTTCTGTTTTTCTGCAGATGCTCTCAGAGGGATCGGTGTGAACGGGCAGACGAGCCCTATCGCTTCGCCGCCTCTCTCCACCAGTGTGTGACGGCCACCGTGTTCCCAGACAGCATCGCCGTGTCGGAGCCCAGCGTTTCTGTAAGTTTTCAACCACAAACTAAACGCACTTTCAACAAAAAAACTTGGGGAACATGAGATCCCGCCCACGTGTTCTCTGCCCACGCACCCGGGATGGAGAATTTTAAACGATCGCAGCTCGCTTCACCTCGTCTTGATTGCACCGATGCATAAACATTAGATGGGAAAGTTCATAAGAGCTCAGTGTGGGCGTTACAGCATGCAAATACTCAGCAGTTCCCAAGATTTTAATGCATGTGCCAAGGCTCACTTGCATTTGTGTGTTTGTGTGTGTGTGTGCGTGTGTGCGTGTGTGTGTGTGTGTGTGGGAGTTAAAGTTGTCCGAGTGCAGCCAAGAACCGATCAGTGTTTTCACACAGACTTCATGTGAACAGGAAAGATCAGCTGTGAGGGAAACATTCTCTCACACACACACACACACACACACACACCATCATAGGCTCTAAATATCCAATAATATACAGTACGTAATGGATCCAAACCCTGGAAATGTCAGGTTTTACAGATGTTGCCTCGTTTACTGAATCCATAATGGTTTTCTGCAGTGCTTTATGAGGTGTACACTTTTATGCTTTCCTCCAAGATTTGCTGCTTTATTGATTTTCAAACGTACAAGACAGAATCTGCTTATTTGTATTATGTGCAGCTTTTTTTTGGCAATTACATTACAACTTATTTTAATGGCACAGCACAAAGTTGGAAAAAAAATGTGTAATATATTGGTCAAAAATAAGACTAAAAATGATTGGAATCAGTTTTGACCGACATATTACAGTTGCACGCTTGTTCCCAAACTTGTGGAAAATTTGGCACAGTTGTGGCAAAGTGGGCCTTTTTTTTTACAAAAACGTGTATATTCGGCCTATTGTTGATTAATATCACAAAACTTGTCCATACATTAGTACAATTATTGTGGCCTTTGTAGCCTTCCCTAATGAGAATTGGCTTTATTTGTGATGTAAATCTCTGTTTTTTTTTGGGCGGACTACAAATGTCAGTATTTAAAACATAATTTATTGTCTGTTGGTATCATATATTTCCAAAATTTCACACCAACTATAACCACTAAGGGCCCTACCATGTAGGTCATGTAGAAGCTTTGGAAAAATGTTATTTGTTGTGATTCTCTGAGAAAAGTGGTTGGGGCTTAACAGGTTAAAGCTGCTGGAGACCTTTTTTCATGCAATAAAGACATAGATAAATAAAAAACAAAGATCATTTGCTCAAAAAAATTAATGTATATAAAAAAAATTATAGTTTGGAGCGTGTCAGAAAATGCACTCTGTGAACAAACCGAGTCAAGGTGATGAAATGATCAGCTCCAGGACTGAACTGGTGTAAATGAACCCTTAAATATATACATATATATATATATATATATATATATATATATATATATATGTAAGTATAAAATAATCTATTGTGTGTTTAACCCGAACCCTGTCTAATGTCTAAAATGTTTTAAAGCGTTGCTACTGTTCCTCTCTGTGCTAACAGCAGTTAGCAACATGCTAGCTGTTGTCCCGAGTTGATCCACACCATCAACGGGGTCACATCATGAAGCCATTTGTGAACAAATTCACACACATGTGCCAAACTCTGTGGGGGCCGATGGCCGTCTCCATGGCAACCCAGGCTTCTGGTGTTTGTGCACTCATTATGGGATGGATCAAATAACCTCCAGTAGAAAGTCTGACACCAGTGAGATGATGCCTGACAATCACTGTGTGCGTGTGTGTGTGTGTGTGTGTGTGTGTGTGTGTGTGTGTGTGTGTGTGTGTGTGTGTGTGTGTGTGTGTGTGTGTGTGTGTGTGTGTGTGTGTGTGTGTGTCAAAGGAAGACGAGGGTTAATTAACAAGAGAGGCTACTTGGGGGAATTTTGCGTTTAACAAAAGACTTTGATTGCTGCGATTGCTGTAATCAAGGATCTCTACGACAACTCAGAAGTGAAGCAACAAACAAGCAGAGAGTAAAACAGGAGGGAGGGAGAGACGAGAGGTTCTTCTTCAGTGGTGGAGTCGTAGCTATGGCT
The DNA here is from genome assembly GCF_900634775.1 of Gouania willdenowi. Lineage (NCBI taxonomy): Eukaryota > Metazoa > Chordata > Actinopteri > Blenniiformes > Gobiesocidae > Gouania > Gouania willdenowi. The sequence goes on from NC_041050.1 coordinate 2,393,241, forward strand.
AACGAGGGAGGCAGCGATGGTGGCGTTTCATGAAAGTTCCACAGTTTAGCTGCTCGTCTGCCTCGCCCCGTCCCCGTCGCCCCACGGCGTTTAGTGAGAGGCAGATAAAACAAAGACAAACTTCAAATGGTGTCGCCCAAAAATAACAGCTAATGGAACAAGGCTTTCAAATGCCACGCTGATAATTATCCCCACTGCCTCTTACTTGGCTAGAGAGCGAGATCTTACACACACACACACACACACACACACACACACACACACACATTTATTTATAGAAGCAGCAGCTGAATACTTCAGTTCCTTTGTCACTGTTCTCTGGAGAATCACTTCAAACGCCTTCATGTGCCTCGTGCGTGTGCGTGCAACGCTTTAAACACATGCTCCGCACATTAAAGTGTGTGTGTGTGTTTTGACTTCTTGTAACTGTCTTCATCAATAGGCCGTGTGTAAAGAGGAGGAACAAACACGACTTATTCTCCGTTTGATTATTCTATGTCTGAAGCTTTTAATCTGTGATGATTCTGCAACATTCCCCATGGGATCATCTAACACAGGGGTTCTCAACCTGCATGTTGGGTCGCGAGACACTGGGAGGGGGCCGCCATATGTCTTTAAGAAACTAAAAGTTTTTTTTAACAAATTTGAGCCCATTTTTTAACCCTTTTTCTGCAACTACACCAAACTTACCATATTTTTTACCCATTTTCATCACTTTTTCTTGCCATATTTTTGCTCTTTTTAATGCACTGCCACTTCTTTATCAAATTCCAATGGCTTTTCTGCTATTTTATTTTCCATTTTTAAGACATTTCCAGCACTTATAAACCCTTTCCAGCACTTTTCCACTTAATGTCACATAGATTGACCCATTATTGTGACGTTTAACCTGTTTTTAACCATATTTCATGCTTATTTTAGCCAATTTACCCACATTTACTGCAACAAAAAACAATGTGATGTTTAAAGGCAGTGGGGTCATGCAACATCATCAATCACGTGATTTCAAGATGGCGAAACACAGGCTCTAAAACTGTAAAGAAGTCTCATTTCTAAAAGCTGATAAAATGAATATGGTGCAAAATAACACATTTTTGCTCTTTTTATTGCCTCATCACATTTTAATGCCTCTTCTGCACATTTTTTCCACTTTCAATACATGTTCAGCACTTATAAACCCTTTCCACCACTTTTCCACCTAATGTCACATATGTTGACCCATTATTGTCACTTTTAACCTCTTTTCACCATATTTAACGATTTTTTTTGCCGATTTAACCTCATTCACGTTTTGTCATGCGCATTATTTGCCAGTTTAAGCTAATTGTTCCTACTATTAAAATTAGCAAATGTTCCTGGATAACAGTGGATATGATTCAGATAAATAAACAAATGTGGTTATCACAGATTCATAGAACAATGGAACATAATTTTGCTGACTTTATGGATGCTCTCTAACCCACGTGCAGCTGCTGGTGAAGGTGAGCGATGTTCCGGACCTTTCTTTGGGCATCACCTGCTCCTTTGGGAACCTGACGGAGGTGGAAGGGCAGGTCAATGGAAACCAGATCGTCTGTGTGTCGCCCGCTGCCAAGGATGTCCCCCTCATCCCCACAGACCAAGGTACACACACACACACACACACACACACACACACTGATGTGTCACCTTCTCATACAGTCCACTGCGGTCGTTATTAATGAGCAAAGGAACATCGGACACTTGGAAATGAGTCTTTTCTTATCCCTTAGCAACACTGGTAAATTGCATGTGTGTCAAACGCAAGGCCTGTGTGTGTGTGTGTGTGTGTGTGTGCGTGTAAGGGCAGTGGTTCCTAAACTTTTTCAGTTGCGCCCCCATTTGAATAGTGAAAAACTCTCATGCCCCCCTATCGTGACAAAATGTAAAAGTAAAAATAAGGGTAAAACAACAAAAAAAAAATATACAAATTTGGAGTATTTAATTACAAATAGCAATAATTAACCTCTTTATTATAAAGTACAAAAAAAAAAAAACCTCTCAGGTACCCTAATTGTGACAAAAAGGGTAAAAAAGTACGAGCTTTTTTGTAAAACAAAATTTGGACTGTTCTCCTTCAAATCTTATAAAAACAAATAGTAATAACTAATAATTCGAGAACAGTTATAAAGCTCTTTATTAATAAAGTCTCCATCGCAATAACATATTTTTTTAAATTAAATTAAGATGGAAAGTTAAACTGTGACTTTTTTTGAAAAAAAAATTAAATAAATAAAAAAGGAATACTCTTCAAATATCATAAAAGTTACTATTGATAACTAATAATTTTCAAACAGTAATGAAGCTCTTTTCTAATGAAGTGCAAAGAAGACAAAAAAATGCCTCCTAAGGGGCCTTAATTCTCCCTTAAACAGTACACGGCTGATGCTCTGATGGCTGAAGTTAAGTGAGTCCCTTTGGAGAGCTCTTCTTCTCTGCTTCATTGTTTACTACCAAACCGTGTCAGTGAAATTCAATCTAAAGGTTTATCAATCACGTCGTGAGAGGATGATGCAGGAACCAGGTTGTGTATGTCGTACGTTACAGAGCTACGTCACTCAGGAGTAAACATGTGCTAATTGTGCTTCTATATTATTCATAACAATCTTTTTTTATCTTTATGTATAAAACAAACATGTGGCAGTGGTTGTGCCATCTGTTGTTGAACATTGAATCCCTCACAGGGTGGCCAAAACTAAGCCTGTGAATAATGGATGACGTGTAGATAGTGAGGCTTGGGTAAATGACAGCCCTGTTTGCCCACAGCTCTCAGGGGAACACCCATCCCAGTGTCCCCCCCCCCCCCCCCCCCCCCAGGTAAATGTCAGCCAATCACACCCCCTCTCATCCATCCTGCATCCGACCTCGCCACTATCCTCCTCCGTTTCTCGTCCCCAGAGGAAGACTTTCTATCTGTTGACGTGATGATGAGTGCAGGACAGAAATGAAGAAAATAGATGAAAAATGTGAGCATTAATGTGTAGATGGAAAAATATACACGAGAAACATTTTAAACATGAAACTAAAGAAACTAAGAATATTTTCTGAACAATTTGAGCCAATTTTTGCTTATTTTTACCTTCCTAGCTTAGCGCTAATCACGTACCCTAGACACAAGGTATTTTATTTAACCTGGAGGTAATTATTGGGGCATAGCAGCAGATGAGACGACCACTTAAGGCTAAAAAAGCTAACGCTAACACTACTGTAGGGGTTCTCAACCTTGGGGTCGAGCCCATTTTTTCCTTTTTTTTCCCCCAAACTCACCATATTTTAACCTAATTTCATCACTTTTTCTTGTCACATTTTTGCTACATTACTCCCATTTCTGACACTTCAATCGCATTTCAAAGCCTTTTCTGCACATTTTTTCCCACTTTCAAGACATGTTCAGCACTTATAAACCTTTTCCACCTAATGTCACATATCCTGAGCCATTATTGTCACTTTTAACCTCTTTTCACCATATTTCATGTTTATTTTTGGTCAATTTAACCACATTCACTGTGTGTCATGCCCATTATTTGCCAGTTTAAACTAATTGTTCCTATATTTACAGTTTTTAAAAACCCATTTCACCACCTTTATCCCCTTTTATTTCTGATTAAAACAAGGATATACATCTTTAAGGTATATACTATGGCGCAAATTAATAAGATAATTCCTGGATAACAGTGGATATTATTCAGATGAATAAATAAATGTGGTTATCACAGATTCATAGAACAATGGATCATCATTTTACTGACTTTATGGATGGACCCCAAAAATCTCTCCCCTTTATTCCCCCTTATAGATGGTCCTGTCTCCACATGACTGTTCTTCAGTGTTCATGTCTGTGTTTAACAGTGGGGGTCCCTGGTGTCTGAAACCTTTATTTTGGTGATTGTGGGCTGAAAAGGTTGAGAACCACTGATCTAAAGGGCCAGTTTGAACCATTGCTTACATTGGTTTAGTTACTGTTTAACATGATTTCTCTTGTTGTGTGTATTTCAGATTGGTCAGGTGTTGAGCTGAGGTTGAACTCTAAGGAAACAGGTCAGATGCTCATCAGCACTGAGGTGAAGTTCTACAACTGCAGCGTCCACCAGCTGTGAGTCTGACGTCTTTATTCTTTTCCTAAAAATAAAAGAAGCGCTGCAGCCTGAAACCTTTGGATCAATACTCTCAGAATTAGTTACTGTTTGTTCTCCTCTTACCTTAAAATAGCCCCTGTTAAAACCAATGCAACCCGATCACCGGCTGCTCCCTGATAACAGGACGTTTCAACAGGTCCTTCGCACGCCCTGTAGCGTGACGTGTTTATAGAAGAGCAGCCATCCAAGGCGGGTGCAGAAATCCAACCCTGTCATGTTGCGCTCTCCTCTGCCAAATAAAAACTGGCACTTTTATGCATCACTTTGCGTGGCACTGTCTTTTCTTCTTCTCTCGTTTTGTCGGCTGCTGTCTGACGAGCAGGCAACGCAATTACCAAGTTACCCATGAGCCCCGTTAATCAGCAGTGACAAACTTACTCACGCTTCCACACTGGAGCTGAAAGAGAAGGAGACTCACACTCAGAGAAGCTCTGCACTGTTCTTCTCAGTGACACAGATGCTAACTGAAGTGATGCTAACTGAAGAGATGCTAACTGCAGAGATGCTAACTGCAGAGATGCTAACTGAAGATATGCTAACTGAAGATATGCTAACTGCAGATATGCGAACTGAAGATATGCTAACTGCAGATATGCGAACTGAAGATATGCTAACTCCAAAGATGCTAACTGTAGAGATGCTAACTGTAGAGATGCTAACTCCAGAGATGCTAACTCTAGAGATGTTTACTCCAGAGATGCTATCTGTAGATATGCTAACTGTAAAGATGCTATTTCCAGACATGCTGTCTGTAGAGATGCTAACTGAAGAGATGCTAACTCCAGAGATGCTAACTGTAGAGATGCTAACTCCAGAGATGCTAACTCTAGAGATGTTTACTCCAGAGATGCTATCTGTAGATATGCTAACTGTAAAGATGCTATTTCCAGACATTCTGTCTGTAGAGATGCTAACTGAAGAGATGCTAACTCCAGAGATGTTAACTCCAGAGATGTTAACTGCAGATATGCTAACTGTAGAGATGCTAACTGCAGAGCTGCTAACTGTAGAGATGCTAACTCAAGAGATGCTAACTGTAGGGATGCTAACTTCATAGATGCTAACTGCAGAGATGCTAACTCCAGAGACGTTAACTGCAGATATGCTAACTGTAGAGATGCTATCTATAGATATGCTAACTGCAGAGATGTTATTTCCAGAGGTGCTAACTGTAGAGATGCTAACTGTAGAGATGCTAACTGTAGAGATGCTAACTCCAGAGATGCTAACTGTAGAGATGCTAACTCCAGAGATGCTAACTCCAGAGATGCTAACTGCAGAGATGCTAACTCCTCCCACTCTATGGCTCACACGTTCAAACGTCTGCACTTAAATTCGTCCTATATTCTAATAACCGTGAGCTCGTTAAAGATCTTCTCACAGTTTGGCGCTCATGCATATTTCACAATAGGAAAAGTTTAATTCAAACTTTAATATTACAACAAAACATTTACTTTGAAATGCTGTGACTAATAATTAATTATTTACATGAAAAACACATTTGATGGAACCCATACATATAATCTTTATTTTTTTTTTTACTTTTCAAGCATGTTGAATGTATTTGTTAACTTCTACTATTATGATTTGGTTTATTATTATTAATATTATTATTTTGGGTTATTTCTTTTTTCCTCACATGTTTGAAATAAAATAATTATATCATTTTGGTATTCATTTATTTATTTTCATTTTGGTATTCATTTGTCTTATTTTTTCATTTTGTTGTTCAATTTAATTTAGTTTTTTATTCTTTTTTTTATATTTTGTTATGATCCTACTCCTTTTCTAACATGTTGAATTTGTGTTTATTATTATTATTTTATTTTTTTAATTCTGGAAGAAATAAATATATCATTCACTTGTGTATTTATTTTTTAGATTAAAATCTGTAGAGTCTGTATCAGATCAGTAGACCATGAACATGCTTTCATATCAAACAGCGTCCACACACACCGTGCACACACGTGCACACACACACGGTGCACACACACACAGTTTACACACATGGTGCACACACACACGTGCACACACAATGCACACACACACAGTGCACACACACACAGTTTACACACATGGTGCACACACACACGTGCACACACAGCACGCACACACAATGCACACACACACCGTGCACACACACACAGTTTACACACATGGTGCACACACACACCATGCACACACACCGTGCACACACAATGCACACACACGTGCACACACACACCGTGCACACACAGCGTGCACACACAATGCACACACACGTGCACACACAGTGTGCACTGGCAGCAGCCCAACAACAATGCAGAGCTGATGGTAATTACAGGATCAAGCTGCGTCTGTGTCGTCTCCGTCCTCATTATTCCACGTCCAGGCCTTCAGTCTGTCTCTGTCTCTTTCCCTCCCACGACTCTGATTATTGGGAATAATTCTCCAGCTTCCCAATCATACTTGACGTGCACTTATAACGAGCGTCGTATCATGATAATGTCTGATCATGATAATGATAATATATGCGATAGAGAAATGAACCCAGCAGGTATTTAAATTCTGAGCCAGAAACAAAGTCACACGACAGCAGGTGAACCTTCGGGGATCTGAACTCATTTCCTCTGTGTGTGTGTGTGTGTGCGTGTCCGTGTGTGTCCGTGCAGGTGCCTGTCGTGTGTGAACAGCGCCTTCCGCTGCCACTGGTGCAAATACCGCAACCTGTGTACCCACGACCCCTCCAGCTGCTCCTTCCAGGAGGGACGAGTCAACGGCTCTGAGGTAAGTAGAGGAGGAGGAAGAGGAAGGTAGAGGAGGTGGAGGTAGAGAGCTACCACACCAATAGGAGGAGCCAACACCCCCCCTATGGTGAACATTTGAAGACATCCTCAGCTCTCAGAATGAGGTGTCAGGAAACCTCCATCAGATGAAACTGCCTCAGGCTTCAAAATAAAAGTCATCAGACTAGACGGCTCAAATACAACCGCCTCAGGCCGTAAAACACGATATAACGTATTTGAAAAACGAGAAATAGACATGACGTTATCAACATGTGCTGCTTCGGATACGAGAGGAAGTTGAAAGCTTTTTTACTTTTTTATTTTTAAAGGTTAAGATGCATCAATGTTTCATTTAACTATATATTTATTAATCAAACAACACATTGATATATCTTAAATTTAAAAAAATATATAAAAGGAAAAAACAGCATTTCAACTTACTTCGTCATGTGTATTTCCGGTTCCTTCAAAATAAAACACCATGTTGTGTTTCCCATCCTGAGGCCGTTGAGCCTGATTACTTTTATTTTGAAGCCTGAGGTCGTTTCATCTGATAAATGACAGAGGTTTTCCTGACACTCTGACAACTGAGGATGTCCTAAAATGTACCCGCCCCTAATGCCATCCCCACCTCTCTGATTGGCTGCCTGTCCCTCCGCCTGTTTCCTGCTCTGTGTTCCAGCTCTGTTTCAGCCTCAAGGCTCGTCTTCACAAAGACAGACATCTGATCCCTTCCCTAGTTTGCTTTCTTCTTCTCTGTGATGGCAATTAACGCTCTGTTATCTCCTGACTTTTATTGAGCTCAGTGAGAGTTACAGTGGCACACCATCACTATGACCACATCAGTCCACATCAGTCCTGTGAAAGCCTCACATGGTGCTGTGTTACATTGGATTCTGTGCTCACATTTAAAGGGTATCTCTCGTGGAAATGTATCAAACAAAAAATGTGTTTAATGTATCACCAGTAAACAAAATATTATCTCATACCGAATGTAAAAACTCAGTTACTGTTTCATAGCTGATGTATTTATCTCATTTTCATTTCATTTGAGACAAATTAATGTAAACCAGCATGTTCTGTAGTTCTATAATTGTTAAAAATGTGTAAATGATTAATCTAAATGTAAAAGTAAAAAAATAAATGCTGAATCTAAATGTAAAAGTTAATAATTAATGCTAAATGTATATGTAAAAATTAAAAATAATTGTCAAATCTAAATGTAAAAGTGAAAAATAAATGCAAAATCTAAATGTAAATGTTAAAAATAAATGCTAAATCTAAATGTAAAAAAGTGAAAAATAAATGCAAAATCTAAATGTAAAAATAAAAAAATAAATGTAAAATCAAATTGTAAAAAAGTAAAAAATAAATGCTAAATGTAAAAGCCAAAAATTAATGCTAACTCTAAATGTAAAAGTAAAAAATAAATATTAACTCTAAATGTAAAAAAGTAAAAAAAATAAACGCTAAATCTAAATGTAAAAGTAAAAAAAAAAAATGCTAAATCTAAATGTAAAAGTAAAAAATACATGCCAAATCTAATGTAAAAAAGTAAAAAATAAATGCTAAATGTAAAAGTAAAAAAATAATTGCTAAATCTAAATGTAAAAAAGTAAAAAAAAAAAAAAAAAGCTAAATCTAAATGTAAAAGTAAAAAAATATATGTTAACTCTAAATGTAAAAGTAAAAAATAAATGTTAAATCTAAATGTAAAAGTTAAAAACAAATGCTAAATGTAAATGTTAAACTGGTGGCCAAGTGTAAAGCTAAATGTTTATAAATTATACAATGTGGGCAGTTTAGCACCTGTCCAAAATGGCGGCTTTCCATAGTTTATGCCAGAAGGTATAAAATCCTTCTAAAAAGTTTTATTTTTTTTAAATAAAAAGGTGCACATATTTTGTTTATTAGTAATACATTAAACACATGTTATGTACATGTTCACTACAGGTACCTTTGAACAAAACACTGTTTGTATAGAGAATGTCTCCAGCTGCAGATAAAAACACAACATGAAACGTCGTCATCATCGACCACCCTCTGACGTCTTCTTCCCCGTCCCTGCAGGACTGCCCCCAGCTGGTGCGTTCGGAGCAGATCCTGATCCCAGCGGGGGAGGTGAAGCCCATCACTCTGAAGGCTAAGAACCTTCCTCAGCCCCAGTCAGGACAGAGAGGATACGAGTGTGTCCTCCACATCCAGGGGGTCAGCCACCGCGTCACCGCCCTGCGCTTCAACAGCTCCAGCGTGCAGTGCCAGAACAGCTCGGTACGACCAAAAAACACGTTTCTGCTTATCAGGGTTGGGGTAAATTATAATTGTAATTGAGTTGATTGTAATTGCCATGAAAATTCTATAAAAATTGTCATTTCTAATTTAACGCTAAACTGGATAGCCATGTTACAGTTCTACGTACAGTTCTATGCATATGTAATTAACCGTTATTAAAATATATTTTATATTAAGCTTTCTCATATTTTAATATAATACAATAATTTAAATTTAATTTCGAGCGATATACTGACACAAAAAAGTCTCAGACGTCCACATCAAAAATATTAAAAACCTATATTTCCATTTATTAGGAAGCCTATCAATAGATAGGAAATAAATAAGATGATAGATATTTGTTTTTAGTGTATTTTACAGGTGATTTACGACCCGTTAGCATTAGAGATGCTAACAGAAAGCTAACACAAGAGGAAGGTTAACTTTTATTAGGTTATTTATTCCAGGCTTTAGTTTGTTTCACTGTGTTACAAATATAGATTGTGATTTTTTTCATACTGCGTTTTGTTTTTAGCTACATTCATACAGTATTTGAGAAAGTGAAAGTGTAAAATAGTTGTTTAAGATTGTGTGCTTTTAATTTGAAAAAGAATACTATTTTGTAATCTGTATTTTTTTCATTTTTATCAATTATTATACATTTCAGGCCACCCCACATGGGGTCACGACCCCAAGGTTGAAAACCCCCTGGGTTAAACCATGTAGCACTGATGCATTTTTGTCTTATTTGAGGTGAAAATGCTGCGGCATGACTGAGATTTTACACACATTTCTCTGCGCACCACGTGTTCACTGATGCTTTTTTAAAGTAAAAAATGAGTCTGAGAGGTGGTTAAGGACAGCTTTTCTACACCTAAATAAAAAAGGAAACATGTCTGCGCCCAGCTGTCCTATTTCTTTCAGCTTTTCATTTTGCTGATGCTCAGATGTTGAGATGATGTAAGCTTTGGGTAACACCGCCAGGGACTCCAGTTCCCACGCCCACTGTTCAATCCTTCCTCTTCTTCTTCTTCTTCTTTTTTTCTGTCCCATTTCCACCCTCATCATCATCATCATCATCATCATCATCATCATCTCTGCCTCCATCGTCATCCTGCGCCTCCAGTATCTGTACGAAGGAATGAAAATCAGCGAGCTTCCCGTGGATTTCTCCGTCGTGTGGAATGGAAACTTCATCATCGATAACCCAGAAAATATCCAAGGTAGGAACGTAATGACTGTTGTTATTTGCATGTTTTAGCAAATAAAAAAGCTATGTTAGAAAGAAATTATTATATATTTTTTTTAGGCATATGTGACTTTTTTAATGTAAAAATGAGGACGTGACTTATATAGTGGAGAAACGTATCCGTTTATTCTTTAGGCCAGTCGGCAGTGCTTTATAGTTAGTAAAACTGTGATTTGCTAATCACTTTGAAGTATGAATCACTTTGTGTCGAAGTGAAAGTGAAATTAATGCAGTCACTGACATTGTAAATAGTTAGCGTAGCAGGCTAGCAGTAGCCTATAGAGCAGAGGTACACAACTATTATCACAGCAGGGCCACAAAAATGTGTTTGTTTGATCAGAGGGTCACATGATCAATATTCATGTCAGCATTCAGAATAATGAGCGATCTGAGCATTAATACAGGAAAAAACAGAGTTTTTATTGTAATTCTGTGTTTTTCTCTCATTCTGTGGATGTTTGTTGTTGTCTTGCTCGTTGTGAAGCATTTTGTGTATTTCTGTTGTCCTTTTGTGTATTTTTCCTGTAAAATATATGTTTTTTGGAGTCATATTGTGTATTTGTGCTGTCATTTTGCATTTTTTGGAGTGTTTTTTTGTCTTTTGGTGTACTTTTGTTGTCATTTTCTGTAATTTTGTTTCTTACTGTTGTTGTTTTGTTCATTTTTGTAGTAGTTTTGTGTGTTTTTGGAGTATTTTCTGTGCTTTCATTGTCCTTTACTGTATTTTCCTACAATGTTGTAATTGTGCTTTTTAATGTATTCTTGCTCTTGTTTTGTGTATTTTTCTGTCATTTTGTACATTTCCTTTGGAAATAAAAGTAGGCCAAGAGCCACAAGTGGCCCCCGTGCCACCAGTTGCCTATATTTGCTGTACAGTATAAAAGCAATATTTTGACAAATCATTATGTCATGGTTAAGTTGGAAAAAGTAAGCATGAAATATGATGAAAAGAGGTTAAAAGTGACAATAATGGGTCAACATTTGTGACATTAGGTGGAAAAGTGGTGGAAAGGGTTTATAAGTGCTGAAAATGCATAGAAATTTGATGTAGAAGTGTCACAAATGGGAGTAATGTAGCAAAAATGCATTGACAGGAGCAAAAATATGCCAAAAAAAGTGATGAAAAATAGGTTAAAATATAGAAAGTTTGGTGTAGTTGCAGAAAAAAGGTAAGAATAAGCAAAAATGGACTGAAATTGTTAAAAAAAATATATATTCTTAGTTTCTTGAAGGCATCTGGCGACCCCTTCCCAGTGTCTCATGACCACAAGGTTGAGAACCCATGATTTAAGGTACACCCTGGACAAGTCTCCAGTCCCGCACAGTGCTAATAATATAGACGACCAGAAATCAATATCTTAACATAGAGCGACTCTAATAATGTTTGACATTCTCAAAGTTTACACCATTTCAAAAAAAGTATGCATCAAAATCACTTTAATATAATTTTAATATAAATATGTGAAGAAGACAAAAATAACTTGCTGGAATTGTTATGCAGAAGTCAAAGACACATCAAAGCGACCAGCAGATGCCTCTGAAGAAAACTGGCAGTTGACAATCGAAATATGTCAGGAGATCAAAGTAAATATCCTGAAAAAGAGTTGTTTGAATAAATGAAACCTGAACATATTATTAAAAAAGAAGACAAAATGAACTTCTTGGAATTATGTTGAAATAGTTTTTATTCTGTTATAGTTTATTTTATTTGTTTTATTGATATATGCTCCTCCTCCTGCCACAGTGCATCTGTATAAATGTGCGGCTCAGCGCGACAGCTGTGGCATGTGTCTGAAGGCCGACAGGAAGTTCCAGTGCGGCTGGTGCAGCGGCGAGGGGCGGTGCACGCTGCGCCACCACTGCCCCCCCATCAACCCTTACACCACCCGCTGGCTCCACCTGTCCACCAAGAACGTCAAGTGCACCAACCCTCGCATCACGGAGGTCAGTAGCTACCAACGCTAGCTCTCTGTTCTCCAATGCACGGCAGGAAGTTAACGCACGTTCACCTGTTTCTGGAGAGTTTTTCCTGTTCCATTTTTTACCAAAACTCAAACTGAAAGTAGAGAGAGCCATGAGTCAGGGAGGCTGATTTGCATCAAGTAGCAATGCATGACAAGTAGCTCTTCTACTCCGTTGTGTTTTCGTCCCAGAATGAATCAGCATAAACCGGGTCCCCCATGGGTCCCTTTCCCTCCGACTGCTCGCACATACTGTATTTGAATTTTCGCTGCCTTTTAGTCGTCGTGTATTTTTTTGTAATTGGAAGAAGAAGATGTGCACCTTGCCTGGTTCTGTGATTTCTCCACCTTTAGGAATTATTTAAGGGCAAGAAGACGGATAAGTTAAAAACTGCCTTTATTTGCTGTAGGGTGCAAAACATTTAGCATTTCTCTATCCTAGTCATAGATCTTATTCTGGATCGACTTACTTCTTAAAGGGATCCTCTACTGTTTTTACAAATGTAGCATAAAACCTTTGAAATGTACTTATTAGTAGATCTATGTCTAACAAAACACACTATTATGCACCACATTTGTTTTATTAACTTTTAAATATGGGTCAACTTTACACTTTTAGAGCCTCTGTTCCTCCATTTTGAAATCACATGACTGATGATGTCACACGGCCCCACTGCCTGTAATCATCCCATTGTTTTCTATTGGAGTGAAACATTCAGCCTGATTTTTAGAACATTTAGCAGCTTTTGCTGCTTTTGGTTGCTGTAAATAATCAGGAAAAGTTAAGGATGTCTATGTAAACCTCTTTTGTTTACCGAAAAAGAATACTCTCCCTTAAACAGTGCGCTGACGCGCTCTGGTGTCTGAAGTTAGCGAGTAAATCACAGACTGTTGAAGGACTCCCAACTAAATAGATTTTTATTCCCATGGTTTGTGTCTTCAACTGACTAACTTCAGCCACCAGAGCATGTCAACGCACTGTTTAAGGAAGAGTAAAGGTCCCTTAGGAAAGCTCTTCTTCTCTGCTTTATCATCTATTACTAAACCACAGAGTTGGATCTGTCGCCCCCCGTGGTCACATTTTTTTTCACTCACAACTGTTTTTTTGTTCAGTCACACACCAGTTAAAGGAGAGTAAAGGTGCTTTAGAAGAGCTCTTCTTCTCTGCTGTATTGTCACTGTTTTAACTATTTCTGTAAACAAAAGAGGTTTACATTGACATTTTTAACTTTTCCTGATAATTTAGAGCAAACGAAAGCAGCACAAGTTGTCATTTTGACTGAAAAAACTAAATGATTTAAAAAAAAAAAAAAAGGTTGAATGTTTCACTCCAATAGAAACTAATGGGATGTTTACAGGCAGTAGGGCCGTGTGACATCATCAGTCATGTGATTTCAAGATGGAGGAACACAGGCTCAAAAACTGTAAAAAGTTAACAAAACAAATGTGGTGCAAATAATGTTTTGTTAGCCATAGATCTATTAACATGTACATTTCAAAGACTTTAGGCCACATTTGTAAAAACAGTGGAGATACAGTTTTATTTTGTAGTTAAATAACCTGTAATTTTCAACAACACCAATGATTGCTCCTCACGTCCACCAATGAGAAGCCACCATCTCTTCTCTGATCCCATTAGCCACCGAGTCGTGACCAGGAAGATTCTTATTTGTTTAACCTGAATCTTTGCTGGTTCAGGCCATGTTTTTGTCTCGCTGCGGGTGGTTTAACTGTCACTAAAGAATCATTCAGAGGGGACCAGATGTTTAATTAGGTAACCCAGCAGTGCATTGTGGTTAACCCAGCGGACCTCTACACCACTGTTTTGATTAATTTCATCCAGCGTGTATTTACATCTAGCCATAGCAAATGAAAAACAACAACCTGGTAATTGATTTGTTTGATTGTTCAGTTGTTTTTAACCCCTGCTGTTTTTCCCTGTTGGTGCACGTCTATGTTTATATGTCTGACTCACTCTGAAGAAGAATTTTACTCTTCAGCCTTTGGATTTTTCATTGTTGAGTGCATATTTGTGCATGACGACAATCTACCTGAGTCAACTTATACTAAGGACCCTTTATCATGCTAATGAGCAGCCACACAAGAGGTTTTTTAAGGATAATCAATTCCACATTATCAATCCTACTCATTCTACTTGATGTCAATTGTAGTATATAGTGCGTTTACCTTAGATAGTATAGAAAGATTGAGTATGCAAGAAATACCAGGATGCAGACTATATGGTGACACTTTTTAAGTATGCACGGTGGGCACACTAGTCATACTCAACCGTCCCATGATGCATTGCGAGCAGAATGTGAAATGGTCCTGGGACCAGCTTCAAGCTACAAATCAAACATTCCCTTTTCAAAATAAAAGCATCTCCTCTTGTCTTCCATTAGTTTTCTAACAGTTTTGTAAATAGGGCTCTTATTTTGAAGTTAACAGGAAGTTTCGTCAGTAGCACAATGGAGGGTCTCTGAAAACATCAGAAAATTAGTTTCATGGATCAAATGACACATGTTGATATTATACCTCAGAGGTGTCAAACTTATTTTAGTTCAGGGGCCAAATACAGAGCAGTTTGATCTCAAGTGGGATGCAGATTTTATGCGGGAGAATTAGTAATTCTGACGATATTGTACCCTAATTTGCACTTCTACGTATACATAAAATACAAAATATGTAAGAAACTGACAATATCCAAGCAATAAGTGACAGATTTCAGCGCCAACAGGATCTTCACTTTAAATTTCCTACATTTTTTGATCAATTTCTATTAAAATAAAGTAAATGTTATGTAATAATTTGAGGGAAATGAAAGTAAGAATAAGAATTTTGAATTTTTCAACTCTTTAACATTAAAAAGCACCTGGAGAACTGTGAGCACCTATAAATATTGTTGTTTCATTTACACATTGATTCATGTTTTCTTTGTCATTTTTACTTTCTCCTGCGGGCCGAATTGGATGCTCCCAAAGGACCGGATATGGCCCCCGGCCATAAGTTTGACACATGTTTTTCTATTTGGTCACTTTCTCACTTATAACGCTTTCAGAACTTTCTAAGGTGGAGATTCAACAGAGATATTTAGCCTCAGTGTGATTCAGGTTTTTTTCCCAAATTTTGCGCTTACGGCCATTTTTAAAGTCCGACTTCTCGATTACAACTGGTTTCATAAGAGGCAGAAAAGGTGTAAAAACATGTTGAAACTGAAAGAAACATGTGGAAACTTTGTATGTAGAATTTATTTATCCACTTTATTCTATGAATAATCTAAAAAAATGCTGCACTGTTGCAGAAGAACCAATGATGAATGAGGGATGATTGAAAGTTAGACTGAGGTGAACAAAGAGAATAAAATATATTACCACAAGGTGAGTTTGGGGAACTTTCTGAACTCAGCCGCGTTTTGTTTTATTTTGTTTTATTTCTGTGCTTCAGGTAGCAAAACCTCGCTGTACTTGTACTAAGTAAAATAAAATGTCATTCATTTCTTTATTTCCTCCAGCTTGTCTGGAGTGAAGTCTACCTCTGTCTGTCTGTGCCCCCCCCACTTCGTCTGCTGATGATTACAGTTCCTTTAAGAAGCAGACATCCCCCCAGTGGGCAGAATTTATTAATAATTTGGTTTTGATTGTATGCACCAAAAGCCCCAATCACGAGCTGATTTGTATACATACTAGCACATTAGTAGATGTGCCTACCATAAGATATTCCTGTTGAATAATTAATGTTTCTATTAAGTTCCACGGTGCCTCCCACCACGGGCCATTAATATTGAAGAGATGTAAGCCCCTGCTAACAGCAAAGGGAACAACATCAAATGAAGCTGGGAGTTGGATTGGAGGATTAAAAGCATCTTCTCTATAGGCTTTGGCTTCTTTACGAGCTTAAAGACGAACCCCCGCCTCCCACTGACGCTACAGATAAACTTCATTTCCCCTTAAAGAGAAAATAAATGCATTTACAATCATATTTTTTCAATCCATTTGCCACATTATGTACGCAAGCGCGTTGTTAACATCATAAATTGCTGGTTCCTCATTCCTTTCAAGATTGCAGATAAAATATTTAACCCAATAACCTTATTAACTACCCACCAATAGATGGATCAGAATAATATCCACTGTTATCCAGGAACTTTATTATTATTTGTGCCATAGTTTAAGTCATCTTAAAGACGTGAATCCAAATTTTAATCAGAAATAAAATGGGTTAAAAATGACCGAAAATGGTGGAAAATGTGGTGAAGTTGGATTAAAAAACATGGAAATTGGTCAAAAGTTGCAAATTAGAGTGGGCAAAAACAAACAGAAAAGTGATAAAAAGGTTTGAAAGTGTCAATATTGGCTTAAAAGTGGCAGAAATGGGAAGAGGGCAATTGAAAAAGTATAATTAATTAGTTTAAACTGGAAAATATTGAGTACAACAAATTGCTAATGTGGTTAAATTGGCAAAAATAAGCTTGAAATATGGTAAAAAGAGGTTAAAAGTGACAATAATGGGTCAACATATGTAACATTAGGTGTAAAGGGTTTAAAAGTGCTGAAAATGTGTTGCAAGTGGAAAAAATGTGCATAAAATGTATTGAAATTTGATGAAGAAGTGTCAGAAATGGGAGTAATGTAACAAAAATGCATTAAAAGGAGCAAAAATATGGCAAGAAAAAGGGATGAAAACAGGTTAAAATATGGCAAGTTTGGCGTAGCTGCAGAAAAAGCGTAAAAATATCTGGCGACCCCCTTTCAGAGACTTGTATTCCCAAGGTTGAGATCCCCTGCAGTAGTGTTAGCGTTAGCTTTTTCAGCCTTAAGTGGTTGTCTCATCTGCTGCTATGCCCCAGTAATTACCCCCAGGTTTAATAAAATACCTTGTGTCTAGGTTAAGTGATTAGCGCTAAGCTAAGAGCAAATTTTAATGATAATATTTGAAATCTTAAAACAAAAACCCCAAAAAGTTTTCAATATGGCCTCAAGCACCAAAGATGAAACTGCTACATAAATGATACGCTAGTGCAGCTTCATTTTTTAGTTAATTAGATTTCTAGCTTTGTATTTGGCATGAGATTTACATCTACTAATCTTTCCTTCTGGTTACTTGTACGTTGTGCAACATTATTGTTTTTGTGTAAAATCCAGTGTAGAAGAAAAAGAAAAAAATGGAATTGCTCATTTTCTTGTTAATGTGATCAAATCAGAGATATTCAAAGGACTACAGCCAAGACATTTGTTAATTATTTGAGAGTTTAGCACAGTTTAAATGTGTCCATTTTTGTACGTCTTTATTTTTCTCCCATTTTCATCTTCTAATATCTCAGGAACTACATCACATACTGTAATGTGGTATATTAATACAGCTCCACCTACTGCTATACATTCTATCTGGTGGACATGACAGCTCCTCTAAATTGGACAAAAGCTTGTTTGTGTTTGGATCTGGAACATTGTTTACTATTGTCATTAGCCCATAATTGCATGTGGGAATGTAAGAACATTTTAATTTGTAGCATAAAGCGTACTCTATATTTGGATATAAAACCATTTTTCTTCATACAACTTATTAATTTTCATTTTGAACCCCAACTTTGGGGTACGGCATTTGGCCAATTTAGTGAGGGGGGGGTGTGTCCTTGTTTTTCTTCTATTTTCCGCTTCCAATATCTCAGGAACTACATGACATAGGAAACTGTAATGTGGTATATTAATACAGCTCCACCTACTCTCTCAGAATATACAAAATATCTGCTATTATATCTTATCTGGTGGACATGACAGCTCCATGAAAGTTGGAAAAAAGTTTTTGGGGATTTGGGTCTGGAACATGTTTGGGTCTTCAGTAAACTACTTAGCATATGTCTCAGCTCCCTGTAATGTGATCAGCTTAGAGCTATGAACATAGACTGTTCACATCACTAATGGTTAGTCACAGATATGCATTGGTTCTTGGGTGACACGCTCTGGAAATCTGGAAAAAAATACTTATTTTTTTACTTTTTTCAATGACCCATAACTGCTTGTGGGAATGTAAGAAAAAATCTGAACTTTGTTTTAATTTTTAGTATAAATATTACTTTTTCTTGTGATATAAAACCATTTTTGGTGAAATAACCCAAAGTTGGGGTCTAGAATAAAACCGAAGAAGTGGCATTAAGAAAAATTGCTTGAAAATCAACACATACCCCCCCTCACTAAATTGTCCATGTCTCAAAAAGTGTTTATCTGATCAAACTAAAAATGTACAGTGTGATTATTGAACAATAACAGAACAATTGGTAAAAATGGCAGTAGTTCTTTAAACTGTGTGTGTGGAATGTCTGGAAATTTTGTTGAAATACAAGGAATGACTCAATGTGACGTGATAGAATTAGTGCAAAGACACAGACATTAGCTGCAAGCTTATATTAAAGTATTTGAAATCTAAGAACTTGAGTTCTGTTGTTTGCTAGTTGTAACAAAACTCTTTCGAGCCTTTATTAAGACTGAGCGGCAGTAAAAGATAACGGCCTGGACTGGACAATAAAAAGTGCTGATGTTGTGTTTTTGGGTGATGGCGATGATAAATATTACATTGCTGCTGAATTGTGAGAGAAGGAATCCTTAGGGCTCAGTCAGACGCTGTAGTCACTTAGAGTGACATCCCAGGCTTGCGTCGCCGGAAGGCAGGAAGGGAAAGGCTCTGGATGAGTTCAGTCTTCCATTGCATCAGCACATCCTTCTATCTCCACCTTTTTCCTTTTCCTTCAGCTGAATGTGTCTGCAGCACACTGACAGCTGCATCTCTCCACATACACTATAGTACGCTCAAAATAAATGATCATCCTCTCTGAGGAGATGTTTTTCCCTTTTCTCACCATTCAAAATCTTTGGGATTAAAATGTGTCTTCTTTCAATTTAGGTCACCCTATCCCTCTTTTAGTCCTTCATTTTGTGCTGTTTGCTAAATCCCGTCGACTGTCTGAGGGAATAGTGGCCAGGGCTCTGATCTTGGATTATACTCAGAGTGGGTGCACACATACATATAGTGGCTGTTTGTTGGGAATTACTCACGTATTGACAGTGTGGCTGACAATACCAGACGAGCACCAGCTCGGCCCCTAAAGGGATTACAGGGAGAGCGTGGCACCACGGCCTTGGCTCTGATACTGTAAGCATGGCAAGGTGGGCTTGTTTTCTACTATAATGACATTTCCTCTACATTCAGAAACTTTGTTTATCAAGATAATCAAGCGAGCAGGAAGATGTGCCTCCCGTCCTGAGGGAGATGAGATCATGGAAGACATAAAGAAAGGAAGATGGTAGAAAACAGGAGGAAATAGTTGCAAAAGTACAAGTCGTCCAGTTTTCAGGGACATGGTGTGGGTAAGAAAGGCTGGAATATGATCCCCCCATGAACGGAAAACACATAGAAATGTCCAAACATATCCAGGGATAGCTTTCCAAAGGGATTATGGTCTGATGAGATTACTGGGTTTTACTAAATGGAAGCAAGGAAGATCATTTTGGGCTAAAAATGTATTCCTTAACATTTTCCTTAACAAGTTCTTACAAGACCGCGTTCTTCAGAGCTCTCTTAAAGGACCTTTATTCCCCCTTAAACAGTGCACGGCCGATGCTCTAGTTAGTGGCTGAAGTCAGCAATCAGAGCATGTCTGCACACAGTTTAAGGGACAGTAAAGGTCATTTGGGAGAGCTCTTCTTCTCCGCTTCATTGTCTACTGCCAAACCACAGAGTTGGAACTGTTGCCAGCTGCGGCCATCAATTTTTTGTTTTTGTTCTCTTTCTGTAAACAAAAGAGGTTCACATCAGCATATTTAACTGTTCCTGGTTTTTAAGAGCCAACAAAAGCAGCACAAGTTGTTATTTTGACTGAAAAATCTGCCAAATCATCTAAAAATCAGGCTGAATGTTTCACTCCAATAGAAAACAATGGGATGTTTACAGGCAGTGGGGCCGTGTGACATCATCAATCATGTGATTTCAAGATGGAGCAACACAGGCTCTAAAACTGTATTTATAAAAGTTAATAAAACAAATATGGTGCATAATAATGTGTTTTGTTAGACATAGATCTACTAATAAGTACATTTCAAAGGTTTTAGGCCACATGTGTAAAAACAGTGGAGGATCCCTTTACCTCTGTTGATTTACTGCTCCACACACACACAATATGGCGTCTACATATACAATGTCTATGTGTTGATCAAGGAAGCAAACCTGTTATTTTATTGGTTAATCATGTTTGCGTAATGGCTGAGTGTTGATACTTAATTAATTTCTATTACATTGCTAGTGGAAAGATACCGATAACGTGCTGATAATATTTTGCATCACTAATAAAAAGTTAACTTCTTACTATCAAACGTGTATGATACTTGTGCAAACAGCTCCTTTTGGTTCTCTCAGGTCATAGCTCTGTGTTGTTCCAAAGTAAAACCTGTTCAAGTCTTTTAGTCCACGTAACGACCACATCGCTGATGCCTCATTGTCTTTGAAACGGTTGTTCTCCCCGTGATCCTGATGAATCTGGTGAATCAAAGCCGTGTCAGCTGGTTTTCATGCACACATTGGTTCCTTTGTCTATGATTATGAAGGCTTTTGTCAGACGTAAACGATAGAATCCGGAGGTTCCCGAGGCTTTTAGGAATGCCCATCCCTAACAGCGCTGTTGTCACCGTCAGACAGGCAGATGTTAACGTTCCTCTGTTTCTAACTCCGTGTTTCCATGTATTCCCCAGTCTGTTGGATCTTTTTTCTCGGAGCTTGAAGTTTTTTCACTCCCGTTTCTGATTCTGAAAGTCCTCTTTCCTCTCCCAGTCCTGTACTCTACTCTGCTTATGTAACCGTCACTAAGTCTACTCCAATAGCTGCTGCCATAGCCTGACATGGATATATTTAGCCATTATGTTCCCCCCCCATCCCAGGACCCTGCATGCCCAAGCAGTGCTAAAAGATTCATGTATTCAGACCCCTCAGGCGGTGCAGTGACACACTTTCTTTACATCCAGAGCAATTAATGTCCATTCAATCTAGATTACAATGCCAGGGTCCCACAGGGAAGCCGCAGTGGCCCCCAGTGAGTGTCGATGGGGGACTGGGGTGGCTTTTCCAGCACCTCTGAAACAGTGGCTGGCACTTGGTGGTGCAGCTCAGTGAGCGTGTGTCCCCCCCCCCCCCCACAGCCCTTCTGTAATAGCATATTGATTGTTTGCTCTGCACCAGCAGGTTCCCACAACAAAGCGACAGTTCTCTCCTCCCTTCTGCCCCCTTCTTTTCCTTCTTCTTCATCTTCTTCTTCACTTCGACTTCACATTGACCATTTGCCAAACTGTGCAGTGCACGCCCCCTCGGTGTCCCTCTGCACACACTCCTGTAACCTCCGCACCGTGCTCTCCATTCCTGTGGAAGACTCCGTGCCACCTTTTGCCAGGGTCATGCTGGGCGGCCATATTGCATTTTAGAGTTGGGGGTCTGCAGTGGGCATTAGTATGGCCTCTACATTCACTATATATGGCAGCTGCGCTACATTCTCAGCGGGAAAAAAACTATTACATTTATTATTGCAAAAAGTTGGTGAAATGTCAGCAATATGTGTATATTAGGACCTAAAGCTGCTGGAGACGACATTTTTTAATCAGATAAAAACAAAGTGTGGGCCTCATTTTCCGTTCGAAAGTTTGTTTTCATTTAAGCAAAAACACACATAACAACCACGTAAACAACTCATACAAAATGACTCCAAAGATACATAAAATGAACAAAAATTATGCAAAATGACAAGAAAACATAAAAATAATGATAAAAAAAAACACAAAATTATGAGAAATATGTCTCCAAAAGACAGAAAAATACATAAAATAACAAATTGAACATATTAACAAACGTCTATATGCAACAAAATCACGCAAAAGGACTCATAAAGCAGAAAATATTACAACAAAAACAAGTTGTATACAAAAGGACTCCAAAACCACACAAAATGACAGAAAATGATAGAAAAATACAAGAATACACCAATACTAATTACTCATGTTCACTTTTCTAACTCTTTGCAGGTGACACCGGTGGCCGGACCCCCTGAGGGAGGCACACGAGTCACCATCTCCGGCACTAACCTCGGTCTGGCCTTCTCTGACATGGTGGGAAACGTGGAAGTGGCAGGTGTGAGGTGCACTCCTGTGGAGGACGGATACATCATCGCTGAACAGTGAGTCACCAATGGGGCCGACTATGCTCTGGGGCTACTTTCACACCGGTTTAGTCCTGGACTGGGTCTGAATGGGTGGAGGACAGCTGATCATTTCATGGGTTTAGGTTCAGAGAACAACTTCTGATCTGCTCTAAACTGCCTCTTGTGCAGTTCTATGAGCTAACCACTTACTGTAACCACTTACTGTAACCAGTTCTATGAGCTAACCACTTACTGTAACCACTTACTGTAACCAGTTCCATGAGCGAACCACTTACTGTAACCACTTACTGTAACCAGTTCTATGAGCTAACCACTTACTGTAACCACTTACTGTAACCAGTTCTATGAGCTAACCACTTACTGTAACCACTTACTGTAACCAGTTCCATGAGCTAACCACTTACTGTAACCACTTACTGTAACCAGTTCCATGAGCTAACCACTTACTGTAACCACTTACTGTAACCAGTTCTATGAGCTAACCACTTACTGTAACCACTTACTGTAACCAGTTCCATGAGCGAACCACTTACTGTAACCACTTACTGTAACCAGTTCTATGAGCGTTGCTGTAGTAGAGACTTCTCTAGACAGAGAAACAGAAACCTGAAGAAGAGGTTCTAATCTATGGTAGCGCTGTAGAGTTTGTTCTTTACCAACATTCAACGATGGAGCAGCAACAGTTTGTTGTGTTTTTGGTGGTTTTAAAGCTCTGGTTTGCACTGCTGTCAGCTTTCCTGATCACCCACAATGCCGTGCACTCTGCGTTATCGCTGATACTTCATGTGTTTGATCCAATCCTAATCATTCTAGACATAGATTGGAAATGCTCTGAGACCGACAGAAACAATCACTGTCAAATGTTCCTTTTCGATCCGCTCTAGACTTTTTTTGCGTGTTCACATCGACCAAACGAGGAGGAATATCAGATCAAACAAATCCTAGAGCGTTTTAAACACTCTAGGATCCGTCGGTATGAATGCACCTGAATCAATTTCCCCCGGGATTAATAAAGGAATTCTGATTCTGATTGAATCAATCAGAAAGGTTTAGAACTCAGTTCTTCCAGACATTTGGTCGTGTTGGTCAACATGGGTGTCAAACTCATTTTGGTTCAATGGCCAAATACGAACCAGTTTGATCTGAAGTGGGCCGCAGGTTTTAGGCGCGAAAACGAACAATTTCAACATTAATGTGACCTAGTTATAAATTCAACGTATGGAAGACATCAACCATATCTAAACAATAAGTGACAGATACTTAAATGTCCTTTGATTTATTTATTTTTTGACCAATTTGTATTTAATTTGGGGAGATTTTGTGAAATAATTTGAGAAAAACTGCATTAATTTTTGCAAAAAATTGGAGTTCTTTCAACAACAACTGAAGTATTTGGAAATATACACAATGATTCATGTTTTTGTTGCCATTTTCACATTCTCCAAATGCTCTCAAGGGCCAGATTTGGCCCCCAGGCCTTGAGTTTGACACTTGTGACATAGGACAATGATTCCCTGAGCAGCTGATTATGCTGCTTTGTACACAGGACACTTGTCCAGCCACATGCTAATAGCCACGCAGCAAAGTGTGGTCGGCATTAGTGATGAGTAGAAGAAGCGCATGAAAACGAAACCGTCGTCGAAGCCAAAAACTACGAAGAAAATTGTGATTTTTCACATCGGCTTCATTTGAATAAAAATCAGGTAATATTGCACAAAAGTGTCGAGCAATCACTGATGTAATTACACGTCGGCATTATGTTTTATGATCCCTCCTATGGAGCAATAAAAAACACAAGTTATCATAACTCATAATAATACGAAGCCTGATGCCTGAGGTGTTGATGAATTATTAATAATAGCAGTTTTTGTGCAATGTGACAAGAAAAGCATTTTTCCATCTTCTCCATTTGAATGAATCCTGGATGAGTTCCACGCGGTACCCACCCCCACCCCCCCACCCCCCCACCCAGGAAACAACAATCCCATAACATCTGTGTGTGTTTACGTGTGTTTACTTCACTAATTGTCCCAGTGCTGTGAACGCATCACAGCGAGGCCGGTCCTGGTCGCCCTAAACTAATGAAACGTGTGTGTGTGTGTGTGTGTGTGTGTGTGTGTGTGTGTGTGTGTGTGTGTGTGTGTGTGTGTGTGTGTGTGTGTGTGTGTGTGTGTGTGTGTGTGTGTGTGTGTGTGTGTGTGTGTGTGTGTGTGTGTGTGTGTAGATACAGAAAGTCTCATGGTTTGCAGACCACCTCACGTAACGCAAGCCTCACATAAAATGGAAACGTCTACACACACACACACACACGCGCGCACACGCACACGCACACACACACACACACGCACACACACACACGTGACGTTCATTCATAATAGATAAATGTGTATATGAAGATGTTTGGATTGGATTGAGGTGGATTTCCTTCGGGCGTTTTAAATCTCACTGGTGGAGAAAATACACTTTGGTATTAAAAAAACATGACATGCATTAAACTAAGGCACATAATATATATATCATTACGCTGACACTACAGTGAATTAAAACCTTCATAAAATGATTAAATAAACGAAAGCACATCGCTCGATAAATATTCTAAAGGTCCAGAGATAATTGTGCACACACTTGCACCCTTGAACCCATGCATACTATCACTGCTGTGTGTTTCTGAGGAGTCTCTTATGCCCTAAGCAGCAGGAACTGTGTCTAACATACTTTCAGGCTGATAAATATAAGAACATTACAAACGTCACTCGTGTAGTATTATATAAAACACTATATCTGCATGTTGAAGGGGAAACGGCTTTATATATATATATATATATATTTATATATATATATATTTTCTCCATACACCAGACGTTGCTCTAATTTTAAGGGGCGCCCAAAACAAATCGTCCAAAGATTTGACTTCAAAATACACAAAATAACTCCCATCACACACAGAATGATAAGTAGTAGAACAAAGTATACAAGCAACAAAATCCCACAAAATGATTCATCAAACAGACAAAATTACAACTAAGACACACATAACAACCACGTAAACAACTCTTATACAAAATGACTCCATATAGACACAATATGGCCAGAAAATCATGCACAAGAACACACACAAATCATGATTAAAAAAAAATACACAAAAACAACTCCAAACACACACGAAATGACAAAATAAAATGCACAACATGTCAACAAATATCAACACAAGCAACAAAATCACACAAAGATACACAAAATGACTCATAAAGCAGACAAAATCACAAACTACACACACACAACAATCTAAACTGCACGTAAACAAAATGACTCCAAAGACACACAAAATTATGCAAAATGAGGAAAATACAAGAACACAAAAATAACGATTAAAAAGACAGTAAAACTACCCCAAAACACAGAAAAATACACTAAATGACTCCAAAAACACACAAAACAACAACAAAACCACACAAAAAGGCAACAAACACCAAACTTTGAGTTTTTCCTACGTCTATGATCTGATTGGTCGTTTTTAGGGGCCACAATCTGTTGTTTAACTTTCTCAGACTGTCCAACACAAACCATACATAGATTTTTGATTTATCAAAAATATTGAGCCTACAGTGGATTCAAATGTTTGACGTAAACGCTAATATAAACATATACAAATGCATTTTGTTTTCTTAAATGACAACATTTTTGAGTCACTGTAGATAATCAGAATTATTAACTTTCCTCTCGTGTGAGCAATTGGAGTCGAGTTTAGTTTTTCACTTATGGAATCATTAAATCATTGTTCAAAAATAAATGACCAACTTCTCCATGCTGTCTAGATGTATATCTTCATTTTTTTTTTATTCATGTATATATGTTTTCCCTTAATTACTGAATTTTTGATGTCCGTTTGAAATGTGCCTTTAAACGCTAGCGGCTGCTGTCTTGTTGTGCCTAAACTTGCCTGGCCCTGACCTTTGCTGCGCAGCCGCTATAATTCTAAACGCTGACGTGAATGTTAATGGCGTGGCGTGTGTGGCCCTGCTGTGCGCCGTGCATGTCGTGCACTATGTAGCGACTGTGCTACTCTGTGACTGCATTTCACGCCCTGTAAAGGCCATCTGTAATTAACATTCACCACGTCGTCGCTGGGCTTTAGGAGACCATTTGTCAGCCGTGCACGGATCTGACAGCACTTTAATTCATTTTGGGACAGTCTGGGGAATTCATTTATGTGGCATATATAAAGAAATGAGTGAGCAGGATTAAAAAAAGGAACCCATAACCTCTTTGGTCCAACTTTTAAAGGAGTGGAAGGAGTTTTGGTCATGATGTTGTTAGCTTTGCGCCGCGGGTGCCGTTAGCTCCAGGCTCGTTATGACTGAGCGTGTCCCCGTCTGACACCAGCTGCTAGTTCTGAGTCAAGAGGCGTCATGTGATGGACTGGACCATAAAGAAAGAAAAGAAAACAGATTTATGCCTTTTCTGTTGCTGTCTGCTTTAAAGAAAACGCCTCTTTTGTCAATATTTCACAGATAAAATCGATCGACTGCTTTTTCTTGTGGAGTCAGCATTAGTAGGACGTCATTTTAAAAGAAAATAAGCATTTTTTTGCCGTTTGGATAGAAAAACTGTGAAAACTCAGTCATGTGTTCGCCACAGATTGGTGATGGTTTTTCATGGACTCAAATAACACCAACAATCAATAGATGCTTTTATTTGTCACATGCAGCGCTGCAGGGTGACACCTGATCACATGCTACGATAACACGTCATTGATCCTTTACATTAAGACGTGTCGGTCGAAGCTTTAGTCTGTGTCATATAGAAACTGTGTCATATAGAAACTCTTTTTTCAGGAGGGAAAGTCCATCATTTCACAAGATTTCATAGCGAGATTTTGCAAAAGATTTGATATTTTCTGTTTCCCTGCTGCTAAGCGTTTGATGATCCGTTTACATGTGCAGTAATATCAGGATATTTTCTCTTTTGACCATTTCAGGAAAGTAATTCTGTCCCATTATCCGTAATTGTGGAAAATCAAAGGCTTGAGATCCCTCGTTGTCATTGACGATCAAAGCTAAGCTAGTATTGTAGCCTCATGGACCGACAAGTTGGATTTGTCAAAATGAAAAAGGAGTGAATTTACACTTTTATCACAGCGGGGGCCATTGTGTGTATTTTTGTTGTTTTGTATATTATTTTTACATTGTTTTTGTGTATTTTTGTTTTTATTTTTTGTATTTTTGTTTTATTTTCTATATTTCTGTTGTTGTTTTGTGAACTTTTCTGTTATATTGGTTTGTTTTTGGGTCACTTTGTTTATTTTTGCTATAGTTTAGTGTATTTTTGTCATTCTGTGTATTTCGGTTGGTGTAGTGTTATATATATATATATATATATATATATATATATATATATAGTAGTAATTTTTTATTTCCGTTGTTTCTGTGTATTTTTTGTGTACTTTTGTTGTTGTTTTTTGTATTTTTCGGTATTTTTGTTGTATTTTTATTTTTATCTTGTGTGTTTTTTGGGTCACTTTGTGTTTTTTTGCGATAGTTTTGTGTATTTTGTGTTTTAATTTTGTATATTTCTGTATATTTATAAGATGAATAGATTCTGATGGATGTATTTTTTTTACTTTTGTAGGATTGTGTGTGAGATGGATTCCACTTCCAGGGACAACAGACCTGGTCCAGTCCAGCTGTGTGTGGGCGAGTGTCGACCAGAACTGAGGGCGCGCTCATCACATCACTACACGTTTGTGGTACGCTCGCAGATTATTATTATTATTATTATTATTATTATTATTATTATTATTATTATTATTATTATTATTATTATTATTATTATTATTTCTCTTCTTTCACTTTTACAGAGACTCCTACTCTGATATAAATCTTTTTGCACTTTAAAAAATATCAGGGTAACCTCCCAGAAAGATCGGGGCGTGACCCCGTGACCTTCTAGCTGTGAACTGAGATACTGACACAATTACTTTTTATTTTTCTCTTCAGTGTTTAACAGTCGATCTTATTATTATATGAGTGGAATAACATTTAAAGGTGGGATGTGATTGGACGGTTTAGTAGAGGATGTCGACACAGATCGACGAATAAACAAGCTGCTAAAAATAAGAGAGGATAATTATCTCCTCTCTGTTCCACGCCCTCGCTAGCACGTTCCCTTCTCTCTGTCATCATCTGCTCCCGTCCCGTCTCCAAACCCATAATCAGTGAAGCACTTTCACACCTTCTCAATTAGCACTTAGCATTACTATCACTATTAACAGCACTCGCTAATTATACTGATGCTTACTGCCTACCTGAGCTAGCTAACACTGGAAGCTAGCACTGCAAGATAACGCTGTAAGCTAGCGTTGGAAGCTAGCGCTGGAAGCTAATGCTGTAAGCTAACGCTGGAAGCTAGCGCTGGAAGCTAGCGCTGGGCCTCACACTGATGCTTTAATGAGTTAATGTGTGTTTAGAGTAAAAATGAGAAGCTCGAGAGTTTTACCAACATTGAAAAATCTATTCCAGGGCGTCAAACTCATTTTAGGCCAATTACGGACCAGTCTGAGGTTAAGTGGGCCATAGATTTTAGCTGGAAAAAAGAGCAAATTCAACATTATTGTGCCCTGGTTTGCACTTTCACGTATGAATGATAGCGTATGTGCAGGATCTTCGCTTAATTTTCCCTGATTTTGGGGAATTTGGGGACATTTCATAGAATAATTTGAGGAGAATTTGCCAGATTTTGTAGAAATCTAAAGTTCTTTCAACAGTTTGAGATTAAAAATAACTTTCGGGCCGAATTTGATGCGCCAAAGGGCCGGATTTGGCCCCCGGGCCTTGAGTTTGATCTATTCACTCCACATGACATTTGTAGGTAAATACGGGTCAGATAAGAGGTGAACATGTTTATTGCAGTGGTTTTCCAACTTTTTCTGCTGTGCCCTCCCATTATATTTAATATTTAAGTTCCAACTGGTTTCTTTGCTACTTTATTTATGTGGATTCAGTGACGATGTTATTGCTTCAGACAGGCGTCAAATCTGGAAGAAATCTTTGTGATGGAACAGTCGACAGATGTTAAAACTAGCAGTAAAACAGATGGATAGAAAAAGGGAGAAAAGTAGGTAATGTCAGAAAGATTCTGGAAACATCTAAATACATTTAGGAGTACAGTACAGTACATGGGAGCTGTATTATGTTTTTGTGTGTTTCTGCACTTTAAAGCTACTAGAGATGATCATTTTTTTCATCTGTATATTTTTATTAGTGTCAAAGATCATTTGCTCAAAAAAAAGATGTTAAGGGTTGAAATTTTTGCTCAAAAGTTTGTTTTTATTTCATCTAAAACACACATAACCACGTACCAAAGGCCTCCAAAGATGCACAAAAAATACAAGAACACACTCAAATAATGATAAAAATACACAAAATGATGAGAAAAATGTCCCCAAAAGTGAGAAAAATACATAAAATAACTCCAAGAACACACAGAATGATTTTGGAAAAATGTTTACTGCATTGCATTGTGGGATGTGGAGTCGTGTATGGATGCATAGAAGTGTTTTTACTTAGACTCCATTTTTGCCATGATATCAACCTACTCCATCAGACATTTACATTTCTAAAATAAACATCCTCCATATTTTTTGCTGCAACTTTCAGTGAAAACAGCAGAAATCAAAATCACAGTAAGAATGAAGTAAAAACACATACATCTATGGGACTCCACATCCCACAATGCAATGCACCAAACCTTTCCCTCAATGTTAATCATCTTTCATTAAATAAAGGATACGTACAGTTAGGGCTGGGCGATATTAACCAAAATGGCGATATACGATATACTGTAAATCTTGATGTTTTTAATTCAAATTAAGTTTGACCAGAAAAACAATTCTGGGTCAAATTTGCTGATGAAAAATGCCACACAGACACATTTAATGACAAACAGCTGATCAATATGATCCACATTTGGGGTCAATAGATGCCTTCAAGAATAATTTGTGAACAATTTGAGCCCATTTTTGCTTATTTTTTACCATTTTTCTGCAACTACACCAAACTTGCCATATTTTAACCTATTTTCATCACTTTTTCATTCCATAATTTTGATGCTTTTAATGCATTTTTACAACATTACTCCCATTTCTGTCACTTCTACATCACATTTCAATGACTTTTCTGCATTTTTTTCCACTTTCAATACATGTTCAGCACTTGTAAATCTTTTCCACCACTTTTCCACCTAATGTCACATATTTTGACCCATTATTGTCACTTTTAACCTCTTATCACCATATTTCATGATTATTTCCTCCCCATTTCAACCACTTTTAAGCCAATATTGACACTTTGAAACCTTATTACAACATTTTCTGTCCGTTTTTATCCACGTATCTAATTTGCAACTTTTAACCAATTTCTGTGGTTTTTAAAATCCCATTTCACCACCTTTTCCACCATTTTTGGCCACTTTTAACTCATTTTATCTCTGATTTAAACAAGGATTTACATCTATAAGATAACTATACTGTAAACTATGGAGCAAATAATACTAAACTTCCTGTACAACAGTGGGCATTATTCAGATGAATAAATAAATGTGGTTATCACAGATTCATAGAACAACCGTCATTTATAAACCTTTTCCACCATTTTTTTTACCTAATCTCACATATGTTGACTCATTATTGTCACTTTTAACCTATTTTCACCATATTTCAAACATATTTTTGCCAATTTAACCACATTCAAGGTTTGTCATTCCCATCATTGGCCAGTTTTTAACTTTTAATCGATTTTAGCAACTCCTAGAGCAAGTATTTTAAAACAAAATAAGCTAAATATATATATATATATATATATATATATATATATATATATATATATATATCGATATAGGCGATATTGTAATTTTCTATATCCCTAAAAATGAAATTGTGATATATCGCCCAGCCCTACCTACAGTACAGAAAAGTGGAAGTCTACCTACCAAAATAAAAGTCTGTGCTGCAGGTTTTGTTGGTTTTCCGTGAGACGATGTCTTACCTGTGACCACACGAGCCGACGGCTACATTTGAAGCGTCTGTAAATAAATAAATAGAGCCGTACAGGTCCTTTTTTTCCTTTGTGCTCCACTGTGTTTCTGCACAATTGCATCTGTGTTTGTTCTCCGTAGTGTGGACATGCTGTCTACTTGGTTATCTGCCCATCTGTCTGTGTGAAGGCTGTAAACACTAATTATTTTCAGACTGTCTTTAAAAGGCTTTACTCTGACACAACCCGGCGAGGCACAACATGCCGTCGGAGGCTCTCTGAGGGGCTCCTAAGAGCTTCTTTTCTTCCTTCCACTCCACCACTACCACCAGGGTCTGCACGGCAAAATATGGATGACTGTAATTTGCAGGAGATGCACAATAATGTGTTAAAGCTTTAAAGCACTTCCACGGGGAGGCCTCGGCATCCATCTTTTAGTGCATCTTTATGTTCTCATGATCCATCTTTTTCCTTCCGTCAGACTCCCACCATCGTGGCCCTGTCTCCCAGCAGAGGACCAGAGTCTGGAGGAACCAAAGTCACCATCATGGGGGAGAACCTGGGGGCCGGCAGCAGCGTCAACGTCCAGTTTGGAAACCAGACGTGCGAGTTCTTCGGGTGAGTTTCTTCTCTCACAACGTTAAACCTGCAACAATATGTGTTTATAGTAGACTTCATATCATAAAGTGTCTTTGTTTTCCCAGTGAAACTTCTATTTATGCCAGGTTGATGTGAATTCTGATACTTTACAGACTTTTAAACATTTCTGTATGCAATACATACACATTGTAAATGGTGATTGATTGCAAAGAGGTATGAGTAAAACACTAAAAGACTCAGAGAAAAAATAAATCAGTGGTGGAAATGTTCATAAAACACTGTAAAAAGACTTTTTAGAGCAGTTTTAGACCTTGGGCAATAAACTATGGAGAGCCGCCATTTTGGTCGGGATGTGACGCACGCTCGTTGATTCCATCTACTGTTTCTGAACAATGGTGGAGTGTAAAGCCAATGGTTGCTATAACAACAAGAGAAAAACCCCACAGAAACATTTCTTTTGCATCTCTAAACCAATAACAATACTAAGTCAGAGTTATCCAGATGTTAGCTCCATTATATCGGTACAGGATACACACTTAATACGTTTACGGTGATATGTGAGGACCGCTTCAAGCTGAGCTGCTATGAGAGGGATGTGTGGGCTAAGCTAATGGGCTAAGCTAATGGGCTAGGCTAATGGGCCACGAATCATAAGTTACGTCTGTAACCGATAGAATTCCCTCACAGAGAGTCTTTGAACGCAGCTTGTAAACGTACTTGTTCAGAGCACTACTATGTTTCTGCTTACATGGCAGGGGGGTGTCATGGCACTAACCACACCCCCACCACATTGTTCCCTCCTTTTTCCTTGTGGCTAAATGATGAACTGGTACCTGTTGGTTAGGACTCCATCCATGAACAGATATCCTTTCACGCAGCTTTAATCTCAGTTTTTAATCATGTGCGTGCGCTTCCAACACCTAACTACTACTCAGCCATGGCTCGTTTCTGCTGCTAACAGCTACAACTACACTTACCACAATGTAAACACACCTGTTACGGCTTTACCTCCCACAATTCAACATTTCTTTAAAGGGAGAGGCCAGGCCGATCAACAAACGTGTGTCATATCCTCACCAAAATGGCGTCTCTCTATATTTAATAGTGTAAAATCGTTCTAAAAAGTCCTTTTAATGTGTTTTTTCTTTAAATATTCACTAATTGAACAAGCTGCTAAATGTTGTTTTTTTTAATACACTTTTCTCTTTAATATTCCTGAGATTTGGCCTTAAAGGGATTAAATCTCTCTTCTGCTGAAACCTGTTGTAACATCAAACCTTAAAATCATTTCTGAGGTTTATTTTTCATCTGTTTCTATGAGTTTCATTCAGTCTGTTTCGTGCTCTGTTTTTACCTTCCTATTTAAAGCTCTTCCAAAGTACTTTTGCAGTGTTGTTGTAAGGTTGGGAAGTCAAGCTAATGTAAATGACTAATGGGTGTAATTACTGCATTTTGTGCTTCTCTGGTGTAATCCTGCATTAGAGCAGAAATAGATCTAGTTCCACTACAAACTCTCCTCTGGTAATGAATGGAAGGGCAGCTGCTTCTCAGTGTCCAGAGAGTTGAGAATTTATCGAACGGATGATTAGAAACTGAACCAGCAGAGAAAACATGTTTTTCTCCTCATGCAAAAAGTTATTTCAGGATTGGTTAAATATCTGAAACTGAGCTTTTATCACAGCAGGCGCCATGAGTCACATGATCAATATTCATGTGAACATTTAGAATAATGACTAATCTGAGCATTAATACAGGAAATAACTTTTTTGTGGTTATTTGTGTTTTTGGAGTCCATGTGTTTAATTCGTTGTCATGTGATGTCTTTCTTTGTCAATTTTTGTATTTTTGTCGTAATTTAATTTGTTTTACAGTCTATTTATGTGTATTAAACTATCTAATTGTGTATTTTAATGTCATTTTGTGTGTTAGGAGTGAATTTGTGTGTATTTGTTATTGTTTAGTTTGTTTTAGAGTCGTTTTGTGTATTTTTGTTGCCATTTTTTGTGTATTTTTTGTAGTTTAGTTTTGTAGTTTCATTTGTGTATTTATCTCATCGCTTTGTGTGCTTTTGGAGTCATTTTGTGTATTATTGTTGACGTTTTTTGTATCCTCTGAGGGATTTGGGGGTATTTTTGTTGTTTTTGTATGTTTTTTGGTTCATTTTGTGTCATTTTATTGTTCATTTGAGTTTGTTATTTTGTGTTTTTAAAGTCCATTTTTGTATTTGTCTCATTGTTTTGTGTGCGTTTTGTATTTTTGCTGATTTTTGTATTTTTGGAGTCATTTTGTTTAATTTCATTGTTTATTTGAGTATTTTTCTATCATTTTTGTGTTTTTATGAGTATATTTGTGCAACTTTCTCATATTTTTGTGTGCTTTTGTGTAATTTTGTTGGTGTTCTTTGGTCGTTTCTGTTTTGACGACCACCAGCTCTAAACTTATATAATCCCGTCCAATGTTTGAATTTTCTTTGACTCTCTCAGACACTGATGCTGACTCAGCTTGTTTATTGGTAACTCTCTTTGACTCGTAGACGGACCATGACGGAGATCGTGTGCTACTCTGCTCCGTCTCTATCCGGTGTCGGTCCGGTTCAGATCAGCGTGAGCGTCGATCGCGCCCAGATCCACGAGAGCTTGACCTTTAACTACATCGAGGACCCGACCGTCCAACGCATCGAGCCCGACTGGAGCATCGCCAGGTAGTGGATCTGCATCCCCATCATCTCCATCAGTCACAGAACATCCATGAATCAAGGCATCACATTCAATTACTGCTCAGTTTACTTCTAATTAATCCAGATCTGATTAAAACAAACAGACTGGAGACGACAGTGATGAGAGTGAGATCCTCCAATGGAAAGCAGTGTTGATCCATCTGTTGAAAGACACACACACACACACACACACACACGCACACACACTCTGTGCTGCTAATTAAAAAGGAGGAGAGCGATGGAGATGAAAAAAGCATCTTAGCAGAACAATGTGCTATCGGAGGTGTGAGTCCACAGCAGATGGCGTGGGCTCAGAAAAGGCGTAAATTGGTATCCGGCAGCAAACGCACAGCAGCACCGACGAGAGAACAGAAGAGGCAGAGCTGCTGCACGCCAACTACGTTTACTTTGTATCAAAAACAAACAAACGACAGGAAGCAGTGTAAAATCTACCTGGGATTAGAGCTCAGAGGGAAGGGGGCGGAGCCAGGATTTTAAACGGCGTGGATTCATTTTAGTTAGTTTATTTTTGACATCATTACATAATGGATGAAGTAGCTGCTAATTCAGATAAAGATTAGGATATGAGGAATATATCTTTGTTTTTATGTTCCTGCATTACACCAAATTTGCCATATTTCAATCTATTTTATTCATATTTTTGCTCTTTTTAATGCATTTTTGCTGCTTTACTCCCGTTTCTGACACTTCTCCATCACATTCCAATGAATTTTCTGCATATTTTTTCCACTTTCAAGACATTTTCTACACTTATAAACCCTTTCCATCATTTTTCTCCCTAATGTCACGTGTGTTGACCCATTATCGTCACTTTTAACCTCTTTTCACTATAAGTTATGCTTATTTTGCCAATTTAACCACATTCACGATTTGTCATGATCAGTATTTTCCAGTTTAAACTAATTGTTCCTACTTTTTAAATTATTCCCCACCATTTCTGCCACTTTTTAGCCAACATTGACCCTTTTTACCACTTTTTAGGTCCATTTTTGGTCACTAATTTGCAACTTTTAATCTTAAAATCCCATTTTTTTCCACTGTTTTTGGTCACTTTTAATCCATTTTATTTTCTGAATATATCAAGGATTTACATCTTTGAGGTGATCATATACTGTACTATAGTGCAAATATTATTAGTAAACTTTCTGAATAACTGGATATTATTCAGATAAATAAATAAATGTGGTTAGCACAGGTTCATAGAACAATGGAACATCATTTTGCTGACTTTATGGCTGTATTTTGGGGGTTGCGGGCTGAAAAAGTTGAGAACCACTGTTCTATATTGTGTAGCATTCTTTAATTATTTTTTTAATCTCCAACCGCATTCAATTCACTGCTTGGCACACTTTTCACTTGAAATAAAAAATGAAATGCTGCTGCTCCTAAAGCTAGAAACACATCCAGGCAGTTTTCCAAGTGATTACTTTTTCACAAACACTTTAATTAAGGACGTTTCCAATGGTAATACTTATTGAAACAATGTGGGTCAGGAGTAAATGGATGTATTGAAAGTGATTAGTCAAAAGGAGGAAACTAAATGTGTCTTGTCTCTCTCTTTTCAGTGGCCACACCCCTCTGATGGTGACGGGAAACAACCTGGACGCGGTCCAGGAGCCCAGGATCAGGGTGAAATACGCCGGACGGGAATCGGTCAATGTAAGAAGGACTTGTTGTTTGTATCGGCCGCTGAGCGTAGCCACACATGCTTTTCACGCTCACAGTGGAATAAAACAGAGTGGAGGCACGACACATTAAAAGCTACACCAGCGCAGTAAATGATGACTAGTCTGAGCAGAAAACAGGTCGTTCCTAAAGCTCTTTAAGTGTCTGTAACTGAGTCAAAGCCAGTGGTGAATGATGGAGTCTGAACTGAGAGGTAGAGTCTGGTTTGAATCAGCAGGGAGGGAGAAGGTTGCAGATGTATATATTTTGTTCATATTGTGTACTTTAGTGTATGTTTTTGGGGTAACTGGGGATATATTTGCTGTCATTTTGTGTACTTGACGCTCATTTTGTGTATTTTTGTTGTCCTTTTTTGTGTGTTTCCGAAGTCATTTTGTAGTTTTTCTTGCTGATATTGTGTATTTTTGTGCATTTTTTAAGTAATTTTGGGTATTTCTGTCAGCATTTAGTATACTTTTTGCTCATTCTATGTATTTTTGAAGTCATTCTGTACATGTTTTTCTCATTTTGTGTTTGTTTTGTGTGTTTTGGGAAAAATGTGGGGTATTTCTGTTGTCATTTCATATACACTATGCTCATTTTGTATATTTGTTGGGGTTTTGGGAGCCTATTTGTGTGTTTCTGTTATAGTTTTGTGTGTTTTTGGAGTAATTTGGGGAATATTTTTTGTTTTTTTCTTTTGCTTTATGTTTTATGTTTTCATTTTTTGTGTTTTTGATATTGTTTGTGTGTTTTTGATGTCAATTTTGCCCATATTGTGCACTTTTGTTTGTTTTGTGCGATTTTGGAGTATTTGGGGGACTCTTCTTGTTATTTTCTTTGCTTTATGTTCATTTTGTGTATTTTTATTGTCATTTTGTGTGTTTTTTAGGTAATTTTGTACAGTTTTTTGCTCATATTGTCTACTTTTGTGTTTGTATAGTGTGTTTTTTGTGTAATTTAGGCTTTTTTTTCTTTGTTTGTTTTTTTTTAATATATACTTTAAGCTCATTTTGTTTAGTCTGAGCAGAAAACAAGTCGTTTCTAAAGCATCTGTAACTGAATGAAAGCCAGTCACAACTGAGAGGTAGAGTTAGCAGCTCCTCAGGTTTCACCTCTGTGTTTAAATTTATAAACTTATGCTGTAATGAAGTGTGATTTGGGTGAATCAGCAGGGAGGGAGGATGTTGTAGGTGTTCACCATCCTCCTAATGGCTCCAATGGAAGATTAAGTGCAGTCAGAAGTCCACGCTCAGCATAAAGAGCCTTTTTATAATCAAAGTCTTGGTTTTTTTGCAGGAAATCGTTAGCAATTGCATTTGAACCCATGTCCTGGGGGGTCTTTGTTTAATTAAGATGATGAGATTTCCTCTCTCAGGGTCTGAGCTGAGGTGGGAAGGGCAGACAAAAGGACTTAAGGGGGCATGATGGGTAAAAAAAAAGGCAATTAGATCAGCTTTGGAAAGGAAATTACAGCAGTTGTGGACATCAGCAATTTGCTCAAGGCTTTTTCCACAGACGTTTCTGGCTATATGCAGACGATGCAGATGCAGAGGGTCCCTCGAACCACCAGGGGGCCCCAAAGCAGAGTTCTAACAGAGCCGTAGATAAAAAATATACTCGACTTAAGCGGGTACACGCAGAAGGAGAGCACTTATAGTTCATAAGTCTAAAAACTCCAAAATCACGTGCGCAATCTAGAACCAATCCAGATGTTTGAGAAACCAACCTGACATAATTAAGTCTAATTTCCTAAAGGTCGACAATGACATTTTAGAAATGTTTCCAATGATGACAGACATTTTGGAAACTGATCAGTTTATTGATCTGGATCCCCTGCAAAACGTTGTAAAAATCCATTAAATACTTTCAATTCAGCCTAGTTTTGCTAACAGACGAACAAACAAACAAACTAACTAACAAACAAACAAACAAACAAACAAACAAACAAACAAATAAACAAACAAACAAACTAACTAACAAACAAACAAACTAACAACTCCTTGGTGGAAGTATTTTTAGATTTTCTTCCTTCCACACCAAGGATGGCAAACACCAGATTATCATTTATTATTATTATTTGATAATCTGGAAATGTCCTTATTAGTAGATCTATGCTTAACAAAACATTTTATTTTGCACCACATTTGTTTTATTAACTTTTAGAAATGGGACAACTTTACAGTTTTAGAGCCTTTGTTCCGCCAACTTTGAAATCACATGATTGATGATGTCACATGGCCCCATTTTGGTCAAAATGACAACTTGTGCTGCTTTTGGTTGCTCTAAATAATCAGGAAAAGTTCAAGTTGTTGATGTAACCCTGTTTTATTTACCAAAAGAGGATAAAAATAGGTGTGACCCAAAAAGAGAAGAAGAGCTCTCCTTAAACAGCGCGCTGACACGCTCTGGTGGCTGGAGTTAAACGAGTAATCACGGACAGTAAACAACTTCATTTCTCAGGGTTTGTGCATCTTTTGAAAAAGCTTCTAAATGATGTAAAAATCAGGCTGAATGTGAATTCAAGATGGAGGAACACAGGCTCTAAAACTGTAAAATAGTCCCATTTTTAAAAGGTAATAAAATGAATACGGTGCATAATAATGTGTTTTCTTCAACATAGATCTTCTAATAAGTACATTTAAAAGGTTTAGACCACATTTGTAAAAACAGTGGAGGATCCTTTAACATGGACTACTGTACATAAGAGGAGGAGGATGTAGAGAAAAGTCAGATAAATTATGATCATTTCCTGTTCTCTGGTATCCTGTAGGTGTGCACACAAGGAACTGGTTGATGACTTAGTTTGACTAGTAGTTACCAGAACTGCCAGGAAGCTGTTCAGATACATGCATATGTTCTATATGCTGTTTGATGGTTTTATGGGTTAGTTTACATTTATTATGTTTTGTTCTGGAAAAAAATGCATTTTACCCAATTTGGAAAAACCAAGGAATCCCCTTCATTGTAATCCACTTCTACATTCCACATGTCATGTAAACGGATGCAGGCGTGATGTCAGCAGCGTAGAAAACACGCAGGATGGCACGTTATGGAAAGTTCTTCACACATCACGTCCTACTATGCACTATAGGAAGCTTCTTCTCATGAATCTTTTACCGACTTTCACAATAGCATCATCGGTGTGAGCGTAAACACAAACATGGAGAACATGGATCTCTGCCATCCTCCTCCTCTTCCTCGCTGCCTACAGAACGTTTCCAACCTCTTATCTCTGGAATAGGATCTAAAATTAGCTCCACTTGTCAGTCCAGCTTAGAAAAACGCTCCCTGAAAACAAATTAAAAGCCAACCCTGGGGTTTAGTGCTAAAGTGTTCTTCTGTGTTAGAGTAGCTTCTTTTAGTCAAAGGAACATTTAGAAAAGTAGTCAAGTACAGATTTTGTTCACATTCTTCAGGCTTCCATCTGTCTCATCCGTGGAGGTCTGAGTTCTTTAGGGTCTCAGCGCTAAGTGTCACATGTCACATCTTCAGCCCCTGCCTCATTTATTCCACACATGGCACTTCAGCTTTAGCAGAAAATGAATTCCTGCTAAATGCTAAGGTTACAATTACCCATCCCTCATCTCCGCCTTATCACCCTTTTTCTGTCACACCACCACCGCCTATAGCAACGAGAGGGGCTGTCCATCAACGAGCCTTCAAATGATCACCTGTCTCTCACTAAATTGCTTCTCTTCATTTCCTCCCTAGTGTCACCTGCACACATTCACTAAGAAACCAGACCAGACCAGGCTGAGATACAGAAAGTGTTCATTCCTGATAATAAATGCACAATTAAAACATTTATAGCGATCTTCATTAAAGCCTTATTTTTAATATTAAGAACATTTTCCAAACCTAAAATTATTTCATCTGCCAGATGCATAGGCTAATTGTTTTGGCTGTTTTAGGTGTAATTTGGGGTATTTTTGTTGTCATATTGTATATTTAATGCTCATGTGTGTTTTTATGGGTTTTCTGAGTCCTTTTGTGTATTTATTTTGTCTTTTTTTTTGTTTTTGGAGTCATTTTGTGTGTTTTTGTTGTCCTTTGTTGTCCTTTTGTGTGTTTTTGAAGTATTTTTGTAAATGTTTTGCTCATTTTGTGTACTTCTGTGTTTGTTTTGTGTGTTTTGGGAGTAATTTGGGGTATTTTTATTTGTATTTTGTTTGCTTTATGTACATTTTGTGTATTTTTGTGTGTTTTGGGAGTCATTTGGGGTATTTATTTTGTCATTTTCTACACTTAATGCTCATTTTGTGTATTTTTGTAAGTTTTCTGAGTCAATTTGTGTATTTATTTTGTCTTTTTTATTTTTGGAGTCGTTTTGTGTATTTTTATTTTCTTTTTGTATTTTTTTAAAGGAATTTTGTAAATTTCTTGCTCATTTTGTGTACTTCTGTGTTTGTTTTGGGAGACATTTGGGGTATTTTTTATTATTAATTTGTTTTCTTTATGCACATTTTGTGTGTTTTGGGAGTAATTTTGGGTATTTGTATTGTTATTTTGCATACTTTATGCTCATGTAGTGTATTTTCGTGGGTTTTGGGGGTGATTTTTGTCTTTTTTGTTTACGTTTTGTAGTCGTCTGGGGGGTATTTCATCAAGTCCAGCTCAGGGTTAAGTCCAGGTTTAACCTGACAGACCGGCTCTGTTAAGTCAGGTTCTAACTTGAACGGCGGTTTCATTAACGAGAAAACACCTTGTTGGTTACCATAGTAACACAGTCCTTGGGTCAAACCTGCTCCCGACCAGGTTTAAGCAGCAGGCTTGGCTTAATCTACTGACTCACTCTCATGAAACCATGTCATCATTTTAAAAGAAGTCATTTCGTGATGCTTTAAAACACCGAACAAAGATCTACAAAAGGAAAAGGAGTAAAAAAGACTTCTGTTATACTTTAAAAAAATGCTTTAATACAGTATTTTAAAAGGAAATTAAACAGAATTTCATATGATTTTAAATCGAAATGGCAAAAGATTGTTGTGATCATGTGATCGGTGGTTTTCTGTGATACATTGACTAAATAACACCATCTTTAACCTTTTACTACTTTCAAAATGTTCAAACCACAGAAACTTTTTGTTCTTTTTTTTAACGTGTCTGTCTTTTATTCTCACTGCTCAGTAACAGATGATGTCACATCCTGTTGGTCTCAGCATTGCTTTCTATTGGCTGTTTAATTAGATTAAAAGCTGCAGCACATGCACCCTCACATCTCTAATCATTAAATCTGTGATCGATCGTGTGGGTCTAATGAATAGGTGCCCTTAATCTAAACACTGTCTGCTGATTGGCTGAGCTGGGGAGCTCCAAGATGAGAAGAGTTTGATGGAATGGGAAAAGGGGGCGTGGTCACAGATGGCTTTAAACCAGGTTTAAATCGTAGGCCTGGCTTTACTAAGAATGTGTTGATGAAATAAGAAACACTGGCTATATACCGCTCCAGCTCGCGCCGCTGCAGGTACAAATCCATGGTCACGTGAAGCATCGGTGCGTCCCTCGACTCAGGAGGTGGGACTTGGGGGTGGGCTCTCCAATAATTGGCTCTGGTGGACAATGATTGCAG
The DNA here is from genome assembly GCF_900634775.1 of Gouania willdenowi. Taxonomy (NCBI): domain Eukaryota; kingdom Metazoa; phylum Chordata; class Actinopteri; order Blenniiformes; family Gobiesocidae; genus Gouania; species Gouania willdenowi. The sequence continues at coordinate 2,435,436 of NC_041050.1, forward strand.
AATTTGTAAAGCATTTATGAATAATTTATTAATGGTATCATTGCAATCCAAACAAATCTGACGTTGCACACCCTTGAACCAAGCAGCAGCCATGTTGAAAGTCTCATTTGAGGAACACACTGACACACACACAGACAGACAGACAGACACAGACAGACAGAGGTTCCTTGCTTTTATAGAGAGATAAACAGGTAAAAGAAACGGAATGGACGATGAACCATGGTAAAAAATGGTAAATCAAAGTTTGGAGTAGAAACTTCTGTGCTAACTAAATACCACACGGTTCATAGACGATGGATCTAAGTTGAACAGGAGGAATAGAAGAAACTAAGTTAAAAGCAGTCAAACGTTAGCCTCAGTGTGACCTCTGACCCCAACAACTATTCATATTCTTCCTCAGCACATCCCCGCAGCCTTCCTCTCTCTCTCTCTCTCTGCTCGCCAAAGAACTTTGAATGATTGAGTGGGCTGTGTCCGCTCACTAGATCATGGTAATGTATTCAGCCAAAGGGGCTGCAGTGTTACTGCCTTAAAACACCGCAGCAGCTCCATCCAATAGTGGAATAAGAAGACAGATGAGGCCGACTTTCCAATTATTTTCTCTTTCTGTTGACCCCATTTCACTTTATCAATGCTGTACAACGTGTAGCTTGGTCTGCCTCGTGGCCTCAGGAAGTAGATGTTCTTTCTTGGATTCTTTTTTTTTGGATATGTTGGAAACTTAAAGTCAAAATGAATATAACTATTTTAGAAAAAGCTTACAATGACACAAAATAAAGGCTTGTTACTCCACCCTGAGCAGAAAACACTTCATCAAATCCCACAATGCAATGTTTATCCATTGCTATATTTGCACGTTACACTGCCGCATGATAGCAGCACAGAAGTGGATTTATTTAATAATAATAAAAAAGAGAGAGAGGGAGTGGACAGGAAGAAGTGAGGAGAGTCTTTGAAGAACTCCCACCGTGTTCGTTCCTGGTGAGCAGATGGTTGTCACTGAGCTCGCGTTGACTTGCTAATGTCTCGCTGTGCCAACGTGGCAGCGAAAGGACGAAGGACTGAAGCATCTGGCCGTGTGTGTGTGTGTGTGTGTAAAAACACACCTTTCCAAAAAGCAAGAGAGCAGAGCAGATGATACTTAAAAAAGTATCTCAAGCTTTAATATGCACTTAAAACATTCATACATTCACCAATGACCTGTACTCAACAGTGTGGGATCAAAAAATATAAATATTATATTATAATAACTTATTGTCCTGCAAAGAAGTGACGTTGTGTTATGTTGCATATATTTATATTTCTTTTGATAGCAGGAGGAAATTAGTGATTTCTAAGAAAACAAATGTTGCACTGTTGACATCAAAGATGGATTTTCTAGTTGTGCAGGGTGTTGTCTCCGTTTATGAACAAAGATTACAATGAGAAAATGATGTATAATGGAATAATATGGGGTGTCCATGGCAATTTACCTGTTTCCGTTTATCTAAATCAGACTCACAGCCCAGGGCCCACATGTGGCACTAGATCTAATAAACACCAAATATTGACAAAACAAAAACAAAACTACACAAAATGACAACAACACTGTTAAAATGACAGAAAAATACACAAAATCACATCAAAAATATACAAATGACAACCAAAAAACACACAAAATTAATAAAGTTTACTCCAAGGACACAAAAAACCCCACATAAAATGACAAAGTACACACGATTACACGTAATGATTCAGAATACAACCAAAATCACAACAAAAAATAAAGAAAACCCCAAAATGACCATAACAACACACAAAATGACACAAATGTACAAGATGACAACAAGATTACTTAATGACAAAAAAAACAAAGATATCCACAACCGAAACACCAAAAATGACAAAAAAATACAACAAAGAACAAAAAAAAACATAAAATGACAGAATAGTTTACAAACCCTACAGCAAAAATACAGGAAACTACAACAAAATGAGTCTGAACAGCGAGAACATGCACACACTGTGGTGTACATGACATACATTTACAGATCTAATTACATCTGATGGTAACAAAATGTAAATAAGTGAAAGTGAAATCCATCCCACAAACACTTCAGTAGTTGGTCAGGAGGCTTTTTTCTTCTTCTTCTACTACTTTTGCAATTACACAACCCTCCCAGCACCACGCTGGCTCAATCCAATACACGCGGCCGACGCAAAATGAGTTTGCATTGATCGGCCCGGCTTACAGTGAGCGGCAGACAACAGGTAGGAGGCGTGGTGCTGGCCTGAATTCACCACTTTTTATGATGTTTACTTCTAATTAAGTTTCTTCCCTGGAGAGCGAGCTGCAGGGATTGAGAGGAGATAAAAAAAAAGAAAAGAAAAAGCTTTGCTGAGCACGGAGCTGTGCAGCAATCAATCATTCCTTCATCTCAGTGGGTCGAGCTAAGGAGAAGGAATAAAAGAACCATAGCTCAGGTTCTACCTGAGGACACGGATACAGCTGAGCCTCCTTTCTGTGTGGTTCTTATCTATCACTGTTTTAATGGAGACCAAAGCACGGAGATGGATTTACTGGCAGAAAACAAACCCTTTACTGGTGCAGAATGTTCTTTCACCTCTAGACAAGAAGCTGTTTATTATGTGTTGTTCCTGAGATAGAACCTGTTCAGTCTATAGATCCTGCCGTACACCAAACATCTAATGTGACAATTCTACTGTTCAGGCCCATTTGTGAGTGGCCAGGGCCTCGTAGGTAACGTCTCACATGTCGTACTCGGTAACGTACGTCTGCTGGTGGCCAGATTGGGTCTTTTTGGTGCATCTGTTGGTTCCAGCCTCATTAAAGAGGCCGTATTATAAAAAAAACACTTTATAATGGTTTTTGCTCCAGTGATATTCATTCCTTTAGCTTCATTCTGAGGGCCATAGATGAAAAAGTTCTGTTTCCTCTCTCCCTTGTTGTTCCACATTTTGTAAAACGTGAGCTCCAAATGGGCCAGTTGGATTTTTCTCACTTTGTGACGTCACATCACAGAAACTCCTCCTCCTGACAATCCTGGCTCCTCCTACCCAGTATAAGAATGTGAGCTCCTCCCTCTCAAACTACTTCACAGCTAAAACAAACACTGCAGTTTAATATAGAATATTTATTGTACTTTATTTTCATATATACTGTATAAAGCTACATACTGTATATGAAATGTGTTCTCTGCTTTTAACCCCTCCCTGAGGGCCACACTCACCAGTCACAGAGGGAGTAGTATGGGTCACCTATAGATTTCAGGTTGGGGTGCACTGATCTCAAACTATTTCACCTTAATAATAAGAAAATAGTGGCTTTAATAAAGTCAAGACGGGGGCTTAAATTCTTATTGTTCTTAATGTTGTGGTGTATGTGTGTGTGTGTGTGTGTGTTTTCTTAGGTGTGTAAAGTGTTGAACACCACCTGTATGAGCTGCCTGGCCCCCTCCCTGATGACCGAGTACCACCCAGCCCTGGACACGGTGAAACACGCGGACGAGTTTGGTTTTATCTTCAACAACGTCCAGGCTCTGCTGGTCTACAACAACACCAACCTGCTCTACTACCCCAACCCTTACTTTGAGCCCCTCAGCACCACCGGGGTCCTGGAGCAGAAGCCGGGGTCGCCCATCATTCTCAAGGTACCCCCCCCCCATGTGATTGGTGTGTCCCCTGAGGCTCATTCTGGTTTGATCGCAGCATGAGTTCCTATTTGGTAGCAGGTGTAGGCCAGCCGTAGTAGATGATTGGTTCATCTTTAATAACGTCTACATTTCAAGCCCTGAGTTTTTAATGCCTTGCTTGATGTCCACAGGGCAGAAACCTGGTGCCCCCAACCTCCGGAGGGGTGAAGCTTAACTACACCGTTCTGATCGGTGAGACCCCCTGTTCAGTCACTGTGTCTGAGAGCCAGCTGCTGTGTGAGCCCCCCAACCTCACGGGACAATACAAAGTCATGGTGAGTGCTCAGCATTTATATACCCAGCCCCCCCCCCCCACACACACACCCACACACCAGCAGTATTTACTATTTATCCACTCAATAGAAAGGACTTATCAATATTATTATGCAGTAAAGTTGTACACTTATGTTTTCTGGTATTGGCCCTTCATTGATTGCTATAAATCACTGAATTAACAGTGAACATTTTAAATGGACACAAACCATAGTTGGACGTTTTATTTACTTTATCTTTTTTCTCACAGCAGATTTGTTTCTTTATTTACAATTTCAAATTTTATTCTTTACAAATATATTTTTTTAGGTATTTTTTATTTGGTTTTTGTATTCTTTATTTTTTATTATTTCTTAGTTGTTTAAGTTTCCTCTTTCTCAATTGCATTTTATTTATAATTTTACCTTTCATAGGTTTTATCTATGATTTTTTTTTATTTATGTATTTATTTTTATTAAATAAAAAAAAAATATATATATATATATATATAAAATAATGTAAAAAAAATGAACATTAATTTATTATTTATTTGCCATTAACATCTCCTGTTTTTTTTCCATTCCCTTCATATTTGTTTTATTTACAGGTTTTTATTTATTAATTAATAATTAACTAACCCATTAATTAATTAAATACCTTATTATACGATTCAATATTATTTATGTATTTGCTGTTCCTTCTGTTTTTTATTATGTATTTTTAATGTTTTTATTTAATTTTTTAACAATGCAGCATATATAATATTGTCGTTGTTGGTTTTATTAATTATTAATTCAATATTATTTATGTATTAATTTGCTGTTCCTTCTGGAGTTTTTTACTGAATACATTTTCAGTGCTTTTATTTATTTTTTCCAACAATGGTTAAAGATTGTCTTTATGTTTATCACATGATAACACAAAGTAAACTAATAATCACAAACAGTCGTCATATATAGAGTGTTTGGCTAATATTTCACCTAAATGGAACAAAAACTTTTCGTCATGACTGATACCAGTTCTCCTGCCATGTGCCAGGTTCAAGTCGGGGGTCTCCACGTGTCCCCGGGGGCCGTCCACATCATGTCCGACAGCCTGCTGACGCTCCCGGCCATCGTCAGCATCGCGGCGGGCGGAGGCCTCCTGCTCATCATCGTCATCCTCGTCCTCATCGCCTACAAGAGGAAGTCTCGGGAAAACGACCTGACGCTGAAGCGTCTGCAGATGCAAATGGACAACCTGGAGTCACGGGTGGCGCTGGAGTGCAAAGAAGGTCAGTGTGGACGTCTGGTGCAGCCTGCAGCCATTACGGCTCTACATGAATCATACACACTGCTGTGACTCATTCTGTAGTTAGAAAAGGCTCGATCATGTGATTTTACTCAAACAAAGAACAATAATCAGAAACAGTAGGTATGAGAATAAACTCACCCATGTGTTATTAACCAATGGGATACAGACGTTTCAAACTTAAACAGAAGAATATAATAAATAAATTAATAACTAACTAATTAAAATAACCTAAATAAATCCATTAAAAACAATATACATTATATCAGAGATTTTAGATGCAGGATGCTAATTAGTTTTTGTTATATCGAGCTATTATTCAATATCAATATCAGATCGGGACACCCTTCATTGACCCAAAAGGACTTCTATCCTCAAAGCTTGTGTGTCTTTAACAGTCTGTGATTTACTCACTAACTTCAGCCACCAGAGCGTGTCAGCGCACTGTTTCAGGAAGAGTAAAGGTCCCTTAGGAGAGCTCTTCTTCTCTGCTTCATTGTCTACTACCAAACCGTAGAGTTGGTACTGTCGCCCCCTGCGGTCACCATGCACACTCAAAAAATTGTGTCAAACTCAAGGCCTGGGGGCCAAATCTGGCCCTTTAGATCATTCAATTTTGGCCCGGAAGTTGTAACTATCGTTGTCCCGACAATAGCCACAGATTTGAGGATTTTTAAAGCGTTGATCTTGCAGGGACTGATATCGGTTACTTATTGTCAAGGTTTTTTACACTGTACACATCAGTTATACGTGGAAGTGAAAACTAAGGCACATTAGTGTAAAAAGTTTGTTTTATTTCTAACTAATCTCCTTCCCACTTGACCTCAAACTGCACTGAATTTGGCCCCGGAGCAAAAAATGAGTTTGATACCCCTTCCATATAGTATACTGTACATGTACATCTGGGTATTTCTGGCGTATGAAGTCTTTTCATACTCTCTAAAGACACTTTACATTTTAAAAACAAAAACAGCAAGTACAGGAATTAAAACAAAAAAATATAAATCAGAAAAAAGAAAGAACATCAGTAAAGAAAAGGCAGGAATTGTTATTGTCGACGGAATCTATGCTGAACACTCTTAAAATGTTGCTTTTTTGCCACTAATGCATTCATTATTCAGTTGTTTTAACCAATCACGAAGATGGAAAGATGTAGATTTATTCCACAGAGAGTCGGAAATGACCAGCGCTCATTATGCAGCTTTTAAAGCGTGTTTAGTAAAGAATGGTGAGTGACAGACGGATGCAAACAGGCTGTCTGACAGAGTGGGCCGACAGGGGGAATTATACGACCCCCCCCCGGGAACAGAGAGCCATGTTTAAACCATGAGCCACTCTCCCCTGCAGGCTGGATTTAGACAGATAGATAGTTACCTGCACTCCCACCACTTCCACATGTCGCTGTGTAAAGCCTGGAGTTTTTAGAGACGGGTGTTAGAGGACTGCTGCTGCTCCTCTGATAGGCCACAGATGGGGGGGGAGCCCCCCGAGAGCAGAGCCAGGGGCCTGAACCAGAGACGGACAGGATGGAGCCAATTAAACAGTTTTCACCTGCAGCCAGAGAGAGAGAGATGTTTGTTCAGGAGGAGAAGTTAGTTTTTCTGACATGAAGACTTCATCTGTGCTATCGTAAACACAACCATTCTAAGCTGATTCCACTGTGACACGTGATGGTTTTCCTCTCGTAGCCTTCGCTGAGCTGCAGACGGACATCAATGAGCTGACTAGTGACCTGGACAGAGCCGGGATCCCCCACCTGGACTACAGGACGTACGCCATGAGGGTCCTCTTCCCAGGCATTGAGGACCATCCCGTCCTCAGAGAACTGGAGGTAAATAAATAAATAAATAACTGAGGGAAACAAACAAGCCTGGAAAATAAAACATCACAGAAGTCATGAAGAAGTCGTACCTGAATACATTTAGAAAGGACGACTAAAGCCAGACAAAGGTGTAACATACTGTACCTCACACACTATATTTTATATTCCCATGGGACAATAAAACTTTATTGGATGTAATTACTGATAAAATAATCATTCCAAAGATGCATCATGAATTTAAATCTGGAATTTTCTCTGCTTCAGAAGGAATTCTCATGAGGTTTTACAGTCATTAGCTTTAGCTCATTTATCAACCAAATTAGAGCACAGTTGGTCATAAAACAGGACCAATACGAGGTCAAACAAACACTGGCAAGAAAAGAAAGACATTTTTTGTATTATTCCTGTGATTACTGTGAGTTTGTCCCTGTGGGCCACCGTACAAAGGTTTGTTTAATACTTTATTTTCACACTCACTCACATTTTGTTGTTGTGCTCCACAAATCCACACACTCACATTATCGTAGACGAGGTCAGACCACACGTGAAACCTGATCGTGGGCGTAACCATCACGTCACAATTGATAAATACCGAAACTTGGGTGATTTTGGTCGAACGCACACGTCTTACGCTGAGATCTGAACATACGGACGCTTGATAAATGATGGCCAGTGTGTTTAACTCTGCAAAACACTTAAAACACTCACTTCACCCGTAAGATTTGGTGAAAAAGTGTGATATTCTGTTTCATATTGCCATCAGTTTTATTATGTGTTATGTTTATTATGCGTCTCTTTCTGATAGTTTGATCCTTTGGGAAGAAGAAGAGAGCTGTGTTCTCCATTCTGTGAAGTAATACATTATTTACACAGGGATTATTTTTTGGGTATTTTATATGCACTGAATCGATATTTGTACATTTATAGGTACAGTGTAGTATAAGAATATCATCTGCACATGCCTTTTTCACTCACCAGTGGCTCCAGTATGAGGGGTAATGAACTGAGTAGTTCCCTGACTTTGGGTGTGTTTTCTTGGGTTTAATATAGACAGTTTGAGGCCGTTTGTACCCCTACCTGGATACAGGTCAGTGCTTGACTCGTTGGTGTAAAGCACATGTGATCCATGTCTCTTTGAGGTAAACATCTCTGAAATAAAGACACTTCCTGACTTACGTTCCGTTGCATTTCCAGGTGTCGGGTAACGGCCAGCAGAGTGTGGAGAAAGCTTTGAAGTTGTTTGGCCAACTCATCAACAACAAAGTGTTCCTCCTCACCTTCATCCGCACTCTGGAGATGCAGCGCTCCTTCTCCATGAGGGACCGCGGGAACGTGGCGTCGCTCATCATGACGGCGCTGCAGGGGCGTCTGGAGTACGCCACGGACGTCCTCAAACAGCTTCTGTCCGACCTCATCGACCGCAACCTGGAGAGCAAGAATCACCCCAAACTACTGCTGCGCCGGTAACGCCGCACTCTGTTTTACTTTACCTTGGAAAACATGTGCTCACGGAACATGGAATACACTTCCTGAAATATTATGTATTTAAACAAAATCAAGCGGAAATGGCAAAGTGACACAGAATTCACCCTAATATACATGATTTTCTGACAATTACACAAAATTCTTCCTTTTAAATAGGAAACAAAATCTTGTGATACATCGAAAGTCACCTTCTGAAATGGAAATAGTTAAAAACACACTTATTTTGAGATAATAACACAAATTTCCACAATATATTTCCCCGAAAAACTATTGAAAAAACTGTAAAACAAGTGGAGAAACCAGACGGACATGTCAAATGTTATGCAAAATCTTTGACTTTGTAATCTTGTGTAATTTTAAAACCTAATATTCAGAATGAATTCCAATAATTAACCCCATCTGACATGTGTAGCTTATTTTCAGGACGTTTAACAACCAGTAATGACATCAAATGTAACAAAAACACAAATAGGTAATATTAAAAAAAAGTTTCACCTCACCTCATCCAATAGGCTTCTTCAGTCCTATAGCTCAGGGGTTCTCAACATTGGGAGGGGGTTACCACATGCCTTTAAGAAACTAAGAATATTTTCTTAAAAATTTGAGCTCATTTTTGCTTATTCTCAACCTTTTTCTGCAACTACAGCAAACTTTCCATATTTTAACCTATTTTCGTCACTTTTTCTTGCCATATTTTTGCTCCTTTTAATGTATTTTTGCTACATTACTAACTTTTCTGCACATTTTTCCACTTTTCAGCACTTATAAACCCTTTCCACCACTTTTCCACCTAATGTTGACCCATTATTATCATTTTTAACCTTTTTTAACCATATTTCATGTTATTTGTTGCCAATTTAACCACATTTACGATTTGTCATGCCCATTATTTGTCAGTTTAAACTAATTTAACCTACTTTTAAAATGAAATGACCCCCCATTTCTGCCACTTTTAAGCCGATATTGACACTTTGAACCTTTTTTACAACTATTTCTGTCCGTTTTTTGGCCACTCTAATTTTCATCTTTTAACCAATTTCTGTGGTTTTTAAAATTCCATTTCACAGTGTAGGAATAGCATTATATTAGAAAGGCAGAAATGTCAGGAACATCTTTCAATATATCGTAACTTCACCGTCGCCTGATTATTCAACCACTGCAGAAGTTATGAGTTTTGTGTCAGACCTTTTCTATTGATCCACACACAAGTAATGTCCTTAAAGTGAAACTTTAGATTGAAGCTGTGATAACCTTTAAGTGTGTCTTTCAATATTAATTTTCCATTGATTCCTGGGCCTCGTTCATCTTGGTGATAGATTGTGGGCTGTGTAATAATAATATAATATTCCTGATACTTACAGATAGATAGATGGAGGACTGTGTGTTCCTTTGGATGGATGAGTGTCTCTCTGCTGTGTTCATCACACACACACACACACTCAGTTATGGTTGTTTTCATCTGTTCTGCACATGTACAACCTGGACGTGGAGAACGTGACGGTTAAATTCTATTTATTCTCGTGATAATAGTTTTGATTACGGTGGGGCTTTTCTTTGTCAAATATTGTGCGTACGTTCCACAAAAACCTCATTTTGTGGATTTGTATTTTTGTATTTTTTGCTTTTAGTTTTAGAATCTGAAAGAAAAATATTTGTTATTGATCCCTGGGGGAAATTACTTTAAGACATTATAACAAGGTGAAAAGAAAGAAACACCAACAAAAGATATACACTTAATTGAAGGTAAAACTAAGACCAAGACAATGGATATATATAACAAAAATATTAGATATGGAATAATACAAGTGCAAATACACATGAAAATATACAAATATACACATGTAATACATATAAGTAAATATAATAGCAATATACAAAAATATTTTGGGACCACACATATTTAGTTTGAGGGCCTCGTGTGGCCCCTGGGCCACCTGTTGCTTTACCGCTACTGCCCTGTAGCTCCACACAGTCTCCTCTATACAGCCTAATGTGGCTGAAGCTATAGTTGTCCTCCTCAGCTCGTCCCTAACATGTCTCCATGTTTAATTCCATATCAGTGCTGGATGTCAGGGAGGTGCTTTGATGCCCCCCGACACACACACACACACACACACACACACACACACACACACACACACACACACACACCAGTCAGTCTTCAGGGCATTCCTCCGCCTACATGGGTAGGAAATAAATCCTTGTTGCCAAGCAACTTTTGACTTTTTTCTTTATTCCAAAAAACAAGAATTTAGGTTCTTATTATCAGCCACAAATATCAGATGCCTTCAAGAAACTATTTCTGCAACTACATCAAACTTTCCATATTTTTCATGACTTTTTCTTGCCATGTTTTTGCTCCTTTTAATGCATTTTTTGCTACATTACTGACATTGGTGAAACTTTTTAAAAATAAAATTCCAATTTATGCACATTTTTTTTTTCCACTTTCAAGACATTTGTCATTGCTCATGCTTTATTTATTTATTTATTTATTTATTTTGCCAATTTAACCTCATTCACAATTTGTCATGCCCATTATTTACCACTACTAATGCCAAACTAATTGTTCATTTTCTGCCAATTTTAAGCCAATATTGACACTTTGAAGCCCCCCCCCCCCCCATGTTTTTTTTTTTTTTATCACTTTTTCCGTTCATTTTTTGGCCACTTTATTTTGCAACGTTTAACCTCTTTCTATGGTTTTTATTTCATCACCTTTTCCACCATTTTGGGTCATTTTTAACCCATTTTATTTCTGATTAAAACCAGGATCTTTAAGATGACTATAATAATAATAATAATAATAATAATAATAAACGTTCCTGGATAACAGTGGATATTATTCAGATGAATAAATAAATGTGGTTATCACAGATTCATAGAACAATGGATCATCATTTTACTGACTTTATGGATGGACCCCAAAAATATTTCCCCTTTACTCCCCCTTATAGATGGTCCTGTCTCCACATGACTGTTCTGTAAAGCAACAAGGAAAGCCATGTTCATCACAGTACCAGTAGTGACCAGTCCAAACGTCCTTTAAATAAAACATCAGTGAGCAAACAGCTGCAGTAAATATGAACCAACCCTCCTCCGTCTCTCCTTTATATTTCAGAGGGTTGAAAGTGCATCCAGAGACACGGTCGGGTTGATGCAAAGTGCTTTTCAGCTGTCATGAAATACTTCTCTGTGGGTGAAAACATGTCCACGTACGTACGCTCACCTCCTCCACTTTTGGAGAAAGTTCTGCTCCTGCAGGCATTAGCGAGGGAAACAAAAACGCCCATTTGGTTTGCGCTCGCCTTCGTTTCCCCGTGTTTCAGAGTCTCTGGTGACAGTAATCAAACTTTAATGTTCTGTCCTCCGTGTTGTTTATTAAAGGATGTGGTGATGTGCTCAGTCTGAACGTATCTGTGCCTTCAAAACCAAAGGGAAAGTTAGCGCGGCGGTTCATCTTTGAGTAATTCCCCAGCTCCCAGGCTGCCTGTGGCACTGAGCCCCAAACCTGTTTGTTACTCTGAGTGTAAAGCTTTAAAGGAGATCACACACCCATTATTTTATTTTTAATCATTTCTTCTCGGTGCATTAGTTCATGGTGGAAAAGAAAGAAAGATAATTGGCTTGTTTTCCAAAGAGAGTGTTGGAGCGCAGGTCTGATTAGAAAACGAAGCAGACGATTGATTGATTGATAATGTGGGCTTTTGTCTGGAGAGTGTTTTTAGAATCATTCAGTCATTCTGGGATTTCTTAGTAGATACGAGCTCATGTCAATAGTAGCAATACAGACGTGTAAGTGTACTTGTACTGTATAATACATGCTTTGATATCAGATTTGATTTACCAAAGAGGAAGTTTGTGGAAGAACAATGTCTGCTGTAACGGTTAATTTTAGCAATAATTTGTTGTTACGAATTCAGTTCAGGGATGATATTAGTTCATTTAGAACGGTTTGATCCGAAACGATTCAGTGACTTTTTTAAAAATGATAATAATAATAATGTGTACAATATGAATGAAATAAATCCCTGGATGCTGGACAGTGCAGGTGAACTTTCATAGAGTCCAGTTGTTTCTTGTAAGAGAATCAGGAAGAGAAATCTTTGGCTCACTTTGATTAAACTGATGAACTGATCTGCTTTCAACCCCTGAACTAAAATGGCCCTGCTTTAGGATTAGTTTCAAATAAAAGACCAGCGGTAAAATATGAATACAATTGTGCTGTGTTTCATTATTATTCCAGCAGCCTTATATGTTTTACCAATCAGGGACCTTTGGAAGAATAGATACAGATTTGACAGTAGCTATGTTTCCATTACAAATGTGCAAAATCCAGGTAATTCAATTAAAACTGAATCGAAAACACCTGAATTTCCCCCCAAAAAACACTCAAATATCACTAGAAAGCTTTTACGCTTTCATGAGGAGGTTTTTCAGACGTTTCAATATTGAAATGTATCACAAAAGCACAAAAACACTTTTCACACAATTACACGTATGTACCTGGTCACATGACCAATTTTCTCTGAGTAAACATAGCGCCGTACGTGTTAGTATTAGACTTAATAATTATTAGACGTGAAACAACAAAGGAACGCAGAGTGTTCTAAGGAGGTTTGGAACGTCCGTCTTCCTGCAGAGAAATCTCACAGAACGAGAAATTTTAGAAATATTGCTTTTATTTTGCAAAAAACTGTAACGGAACTATTGTAACTGCACATTATGTGAGAAATTGCAGTCGAATGTCTCTGAAACCAAACTCATCACTTGCACTATTTTTACCTTCACTACGATAACAGAACTGTGTTAGTATTTAAAGCACCTTACGTCAGTATGCTCCGCCCACATTGTGCCGTTAACGGTCGTTCGAACAGAACCTTTGCACTTCTGGAATAAAAACAGGAGAAATACAATGTACTGCCTTAAATACAATATTGCAAAAACTTTGTATCGTATACGTTCCCCATCGGCTACATGTGTAAAACCAGCAGGTTGTTGGTTTCATGTTCAGCAGCTGAATATACTCTTACTTTGAAGGAACAATCGGACACTTTTGCCCTCAGGCTGCAAACCAAAGACCTGCATTTTCATCCTTTTCGCTTTCCAGAAACTGCAAAATCTGCAATAGTTCATATTTCTCTCGTGACTGAGACGTCAAATTTGTCTTTGAGAACAAACCCATGATGTCCTGGTGTTTGTGTAAGGTCTCGTGAGTCATAGCATCTACTAGCAGCAATAGAACTTGAGAACTTCAACAGTCACTGAGTAGTATTGATGAAAAGAAGAGTTAATTACATGTATGACTTCCTCTTCTGCTGATTCTGTGATTTTAAGTGTTTACCTCAGTGTAAACTTAAATCTATGATTGTTTTCCCGTTTGATGATTTGCTAAATACTCATTAATAATGTGCTGATGCCGATGAGACGTCAGCGTTTCTCGCTGCTGTCGCTACGTGCTGAGATGTGACAGGTGCATCCGCTGACAGTGATTGGACGACACATCGCGCTCCAATCACATTAGCTTAAATAGTGAGTTTTGAGCAGCGTGACATCCCTGTTGTTTCCATCTGTTGTTGACTGTTTGTTGGAGGGAGTATGGAAGAATAGTGTGTGTGGCCACGTTTACATGGTAGCTTTAATTCCTCTTGAACCTGACCTTGTACACACATAATTCCTAATGCTAATTTAATTTCGAATTAGGTGGCTGGTTTATTCCGTTTTTAATTCTGAATTCAATAATTCCTCTTTCTTGTAAACAGTTAACAACACTTAAAGCCGCTTTAAGATAATTTGGGTTGTTTTGCGTATGTGCGACTTGTGGCGATGACGTGTTTGGTGACGACATAATCCAACATGGCCGCCCGGAATTGAGTCGACATAATAATAATAAGAGCCTTAAAAGACACGGATCTATTGAAAAGAGTGGATGGACAGACATTAAGACAGACACATGGACTCATTAAACACACAGAGATCAGCAAACGAAGCCGGCTTCACTGGACGCGTGGTTTTTTTTTAAGTTAAGGCACAAAAATATATTTTCAGTTGCACTTTTAAAAAGAAAAAGAACTATTATGCAGTGTTGCATTGTTTACTATAGAACCAGCATTTAAATTAATAGGCTTCTTCTTCATTTGTATTATTCCTTTATTTATTTCATTCAAGATATAATTTTAGTTAAATTGCATTGTTTTGACAATGAAAAATAAAAGGAAAATAGTACAGTATTTTCTAATAATTTTCAGTCATCATTTGTTTACAGTCCCATTTTGTAAAATAAATGGTGAGAGAATCGTATCGTGAACACAGTATCATGAATCGAATCGTATCGGGAGTTGAGTGAATCGTTACATCCCTATCCAGAACTAAAGCAGAATTACCTCAGTTTGAGAATTACCATTTCCATGTAAACACAAAGCAGAACACTTTAATTCTGAATGATTTAATTCAGAATAACTAATTCTGAATTAAAAAACATCATGTAACCGTGGCCAGTGACTTGATGTAACGTAAGGAAGTTAAAGAGTAAAGAAATGAGACGTTCTAGACATAGATTCAGGATGAGATAACTTTTCTTCATTCTTGTGTTGGTTTGATATTTTTTTAGGACCTTTCTTCTTCTTTGAACTAAAACGTGAAGACTCGCTGTAACTTTCTTGCACAATTGACCAATCATCAGATCCCTGTCATTATCCAGCTCTTCATCAGGCTTTTCTTGTTGTCATGCAGTCGACTAAATGCACATTCCCGGGAGAATTATCACGACTGAAGTGGGAGACAATGGTGTTAAAGATGAATGTGTTCCTCTCTCAGTGGGAGAGTGGAGTGTGACTTGTGTTATCGAGCGCTAGTGGCTAGTTTTCAAAAACATCAGTTAAAGTGTTTGTGTTCTAACTTCTCATCCAAGAGGCTTCTTCAGCTCAGAACCTGAGTGGTTTGGAGTCTGGCATTAAACTGTGGAGGTGATGATTACGTACTGGACTCTAACTCAGAGGACGACTGAGAACCTTCACAGATGTTTGTAAGGGGGCCATCACACCAGTTTAGTCGTGGATTCAGTCTGAATGGTTGGAGGACAGCTTTGGTTTGGCTCTGTTTACGTTCAGAGAACAACATCTGATCTGCTCCAAACAGCCTCTGGTGCAGTTCCATCAGCTAACCCAATGAGGGGCCGTTACTAGAGTAGAGACTTCTCGAGGAAGTCTTTTGGCCCCCCTGCCGAGGATGTGTCCAAATATTCCCTCCTATCTCCTTTCCTATCCACTTTTCCTAAACCCCGGAAGTGTTTAAGTGGCGGCCGTGATAAGGAGCGTTCCAATTCTCTTTAAGCTAAGGAAAGGAGGCTCAATGCTTCCTTTATAACTTCCTTTATCCTAGGAAACACTGATGCATCCTTTACCAAAGGGGAACACATAATGCTGACCCACAATTCCTTGCGGCGACAATATTTAAAGGGACCCGCTCATCAGAGTGTTCAAGGAAACTCATGAAAACTGAAAACAGACACAACAGACATTTTTAGTCGCATTATGTTTTATTCAACGTATTTCATTCACCTAGGAATGCTTTGTGTGGTTATACATGTGTATGTTTACAATGTTATATTTATGCCTATATCTGGCATAAATGTGACTATTTCATAAAATCCTACTTATTTTGGATGAATGTGTGGAAGGTGAGTGTGAGCAACCATTAGCTCCTCGTATCCTGGTAGCCTCTTCTCCTTTGATTTACATTCAAACCTTGTGATATTTGACTTTTTATCAGCGGTTAGAGACACAGGGGAAAGTGTCGTCACTAACCTTTGCCGCCGTTTTTCAGTGTTTCTCAAATGGGGGTACGTGTATCCCTAGGGGTACGCGATGGCACTACAGGGGGTACTTGAGAGAGAAATTTAACAAATGAAAGCACTGAAATATCAGGTTTTATCATGTTTATTTTTAGTTAAAATGATAATCATATTAAATATTACCAGTAACTCACAACACGACAACAAAAACGCAAAAAAATAAGAGAAAAATATACTAAATAAAAAAGAACATATTTACACATACATATATTTACACCAAAAACACATATACTGAGAGAGAAAAATACTTACTATTACCAGCAACACACAAAACAACAACAAAGACACTCTAAATTAGATAAAAATACACAAGATCACTTCAAAATACACAAAAATAACAGAGAAACATACAAAACCACATAAGAAACAACCAAAAACACACACACTGAGAGAACATTATTTAAATAATACCAACAACACACAAAAACAACAACAAATACACACAATATAAGAGAAAAATATACTGACACTAGTCTTTGGAGGTGATTGACTTTCTTTGGTTGTTTAAATATCGCTGTGACGTTAACAAAGTTTAGAGCCGTTCGACTTCCATTAAAGCATCTTTTTGTCCAACGTCCTCCTTCTCCTGATCTCCTCAGGTCTCTCTAAAGCCTTCCCTTTCTTCTTCTTTATAATGTTCTTTTAATGGAATCACAGAACATTACTTCCATCACCTTGAGACTTTTCAATCTTAGATTTTTTTTATTTTTTTTATTCTCCTCAGCGTTTTTTCGTAATGAGATTTCCGCCCATGCAGAGCCGCCGAGTGCAGCATTGTTAGCAGAGCGAGTATTGTGTTTGGCATTAGTTTCATTGAAAGACATTCCACTGGCTGCTAATACACCCCCCCTCGTCCCCCCCGTCCCTCCCTGGCTGCCATTAGCAGACCAGAGACGTGTGCCTTTACGTGGGATAATGAAATTCTGATGTTCATTAATGAAACTCAATTAATGGAAGGATAGAAGTGGAGGAAGATGAGGAGGAGGAGGACAGGAAGGAATGGAAAAAGAAGGAGAACAAAGTGCTTCTCTACCCCCACTACTGACATTCAAGAAGAGAGATATTAGCAGGTTCAGCCCCCGCTGCAAAGGCTTTATTTGCCTTCCATCTTTGGGACTTGCTGAGCTTATTAAAATGCTTAATAGGTTCCATTAACTTCTAACGCAAGGGAGCTCCATGCAAACCGGGGGGGGGGGGGGTTTGGGCTGCTGTTCCACAATATATTTATTTACATTTTTCTGCATTAAAAACTATGCTGGATCTCACAGTTTTTTGACGTTTCACTGTAAAGCTTTGGAGCTCCCTAATATTAGACGTATGACTCCCATCACAAATGTTATTTGTTCTCAACTGAAACTCCCCAAAAAAAAGGTCCCAGAGACCAGGAAATGATGGTCCATTGTTCTGTGAATCTGTGATAACCACGTTTATTTATTCATCTGAATAATACCCACTGTTATCCAGGAACGTTTATTAGTAAATGTGCCATAGTATACAATCATCTTCAAGATGTAAATCCTTGTTTTAATCAGAAACAAAATGGGTTAAAAATGACCAAATATGGTGGAAAAGGTGGAAATGAAGAGAAAAAGTATTAAAAAGAGTTCAAAGTGTCAATAGTGGAACAATTAGTTTAACATGGTCACAAATTAAGATTTTTATTCTTCATTTTTACTTTTATTTTGTCAAATTTTTAAATCAAAGTCAGAAATATAATTATAGTTCGAATTTACTGACATACGCATTCTGACTTTATTCTAAGTTAAAAAAAAAAAAAACATTTTTTTTTTTTTCTTTAAATTTAAAAACATTAAATAGAATTATTTTTGTCACAAAATATGGGCATGACAGATAGTGATGTGGTTAAATTGGTAAAAATAATCATGAAATATGGTGAAAAGGTGTTAAAAGGGACAATAATGGGTCAACATTAGGTGGAAAAGTGATGGAAAGTGTTTATAAGTGCTGAACATGTCTGGAAAGTTGGAAAAAATGTGCAGAAAAGTCATTGAAATGTGATGAAGTGGCAGAAATGGGAGAAATATATCAAAAATGTATGTAAAGGAGCCAAAATGTGACAAGAAAAAGTGATGAACATACGTTAAAAGTTTGGTGTAGTTGCAGAAAATGGTAAAAATAAGCAAAAATGGCTCAAATTGTTCCAATAAATATTGCTAGTTTCTTAAAGGGATCTGATGCAGTCGTGTGCACTTTTTCAGTTCGCACTCTTTGGGTGATGTTTAAACCAAGTGAATAATCTACATGCCTACCCCCCCCCCCCCCCCCCTCCCCCGTTGGCACATCACACTTGAAATATGCTGTCACCAGCTCTCCAACCCCTCACCGAGCTGCCAACCCACTGACCAGCACTGGTTCATCACAGAACAGCCTCCGGGCGTTGGAGACAACATCACAACTCAAAGCAAACTCTAACTTCTGCTCTGCTGCCCCACAGATAACACAGTTTTATATCCACACAAACATGCAATCATGTTTACATTAGTTCTCATTTTATCTGTATTTGTCGTCATTTTGTGTTGTTTTGGTGTCATTTTCTGTTTTTGCCGTATTTTTTTTTCTTTTTTTCTCTCCTTTTATGTGTATTTGTTGTTGTTTTTGTGTGTTTTTACTTAAATTTTCTATTATTTTCTCATTTTGTGTGTTTTTCTTTCATTTTGTGTGTATTTGTTATCATTTATGTGTATTAGTTGTCATTTTCTTTGTGTTTGTTGTCGTTTTGTGTTTTTGCTGTATATTTTTATTTTTTCTCTCATTTTATGTGTATTTGTTATCATTGTATGTCCATTTGTTGTCCTTTTGTATGTTTTTACTGTAGATTTTTACAGTTTTTCTTTTCATTTTGTGTGTGTTTGTTGTCGTTTTGTGTGTTTTTGCTGCATTTGTTTTTCAGTTTTTCTCTCATTTTGTAAATATTTGTTGTCCTTTTGTGTGTTTTTGTTGTCATTTTGTGTTTCTATCCTAACACTGGTGCATGTTTTATATTAGTTAGGTATGTAGTTCACAACTGTATCCCATAGGGGGCGCACAGCACTGAGTTGCCCGACTTTTCTCGCACATTTTCTGTTTTTTTTTTTTTTTTCAAATACATATTTTTTGTGACTAAAATGCTAATCCTGTCAACTTTTTCCAGCTCCAACAATCCTTTCAGCTTTGTTCTCAGACTCTTACCTACAAACCCTCGAACACGACGCCCCACAATTGTCTCTATAATAGTCATAATCTCTTTTCACGCCCATTCACCGGCTGAATGGCTATAATCATAGTGAACACAGAAGCCTTCCAGGCTGTCTTTAATACCTGGCTGCTTTGATTCCTGTTTATCCCCCAGTTTAGCACAGCGCGCTGTATACGGCCCCGCCACCATATCCGCCACAGTAATCACTGTCATTTCCTGCACTATTAAAAAGGGTCATTTTAGTTGTGTGTGCGTGTGTGTGTGTGTGTGCAATGCTTTTGTGCAGGTTGTCACAGCCCAGCAACAGGAAGTAATTTAAAATGTCCATCATTGATACACAGAAATGTGAATTAAAATGCATGTTTTAATGCATTTTAATTCATGAATTAAATGCGTTTGTTGAGTAAATGTTAGCTGGGAATGTAAAAAAGAGTTTTAAATGCAAAATATCAACATCATATATACATTGTCCCCTCCCCCAAGATTGTGCTTTGATCAAAAATGTGATTGTCTGATCCAAAGGCCACATTACGAGATTTCATGTCAGCATTTAGAGTTTAACCAATTTGAATTATTAATATACATAAATAATATCTACATATACATTTTTGTGTACTTTTGTTATTTTTTGTGTGTTTTTGTTGTCCTTTTGTGTGTTTTTACTGTCATTTTTTGTGTTTTTTCTCTCATGTTATGTCTGTCTGTTCTAGTTTTGTGTGTATTTGTTGACATAAAGTATATTTTATTTTCATTTTGTGTGTTTTTACTGTGATTTTTTTTTGTGTTTTTTTTTCTCATTTTGTGTGTTTTCGGTGTCATTTTGTGTGTTTGTTGTCGTTTTGTGTGTAATCGTTGTCAGATTGTGTTTAGTGTCGTTTTATATGTTTTTACTGTAATTTTTGGGGTTTTTCTCTCATTTTGTGTTTGTTGTTTTGTGTTTTTACCATATTTTTTGTGGTTTTTTCTTATGTAGTGTGTATTTGTTGTCATTTTGTGTTTGTTGTTGTTTTGTGTGTTTTTACTGTCATTTTTTTCTGTTTTCTCTCATTTTGTGTATAATCGTCATATTGTGTGTTTAGTATCATTTTAAATGTTTTTACTGTAATTTTCGTGTTTTTCTTTAATTTTGTGTGTATTTGTTGTTTGTTTTTGTGTCATTTTGTATTTTTTTTTTCATTTTGTGTGTTTTTACCATATTTTTTGTGGTTTTTTTCTTATTTAGTGTGTATGTGTTGTCATTTTGAGTGTTTTTGATGTCATTTAGTATCTCTTCCTCTCATTTTGTGTGTTTTTGTCTTGGTTCACAAAGTTTTTCTGTTATTTGTGTGTGTTTTTACAGTCATTTTATCCATGTCTGCACTGCTCAACCTTAGACTACAAACATAAACCTGATGGGCCAATATATGAATATACTGGAAAACCCAATACCGATGTAAGATATTATATTTTATGGCAAATATGAACTGATAATATCAGCCAGTTCTTGTTTCAGTGTAGAATGCAGTAGCTCTGGGTAGAAACATAAAGAGATATTATATATATTAGTGTTATTTGTTTATTCAGCTGTGGGATAGAAAGAAATGAGCAGAATATGAAAAAAAAAATAATGAGCCTATTGTGTGTTT
Source organism: Gouania willdenowi (assembly GCF_900634775.1). Classification (NCBI taxonomy): domain Eukaryota; kingdom Metazoa; phylum Chordata; class Actinopteri; order Blenniiformes; family Gobiesocidae; genus Gouania; species Gouania willdenowi. The sequence continues at coordinate 2,456,650 of NC_041050.1, forward strand.
GTGTGTCCGCACAGTGCAAAGCCTTTCATCTACACACACGCACGCACGCACGCACACACACATGCACGCACACACACCTGCCTGTTTCATTATTTATCACGTTTTTCCATCTAACTCCTGTTCTCTAAGCGCTGTGATCCATCATGGCACCTAATGAGGCAAAGATCTGACGTGTGTGTGTGTGTCAAACAATGAAGGAGGTGGACACACACTCATCTTTTGTGCTGGCGACCATCAGGAGGTCATCGCACACTTGTGTTTTTTTTTTCATGCCCAATCAAGTCCATCAGCAGAGCTGTAGCTGCACAGCTGATTGACTGGGAGGAGTGTGTGTGTCAGTGTGAGTGTGTGTGTGTTGGCAGTGATCAGGCGTTACCTGGCTGTGACAGCGCTCGTCTCCACAGCTGAGGGCTGTCACAGATGCTGAGGTAACCGCTGCATTCAGCAATAACTGAATAATCAAACACACACACACACACACACACACACACACACACGTGCCGTAACCACAGAACTATTGCAGAACTAAAAGCAGGATGTCAAGAAACCTCCACAAAGTGTTCTCCATGACCTCATGAATATTAGACGAACTTCTGCGTCATGTCAAGAAAAAAAAAATAAACGGCTGGTCCTACTAAGCAGAAGAAGTCGCGCCGTCCTAACGCCACTCCTCTGAAGACCTACTCATTCTATCTCTCCTGCATACGCCTCTCTGCCGGTATTCTTCTTCTCGTTTCTTCTTTTTCTTCTTCTTCTTCTTCTTCTTCTTCTTCTTCTTCTTCTTCTTCTTCTTCTTTCTTCTCTCTTCTTTCTCTTCTTCTTCTTCTTCTTCTTCTTCTTCTTCTTCTTCTTCTTCTTCTTATTTTCTCTTCTCAGAAATGAGTCTGTGGCAGAGCAGATGCTCACCAACTGGTTTGCATTTCTTCTGCACAAATTCCTCAAGGTCAGTGTTTTAATCACGTGCATTATTAATCACACACTTTATTTTTTTTATTTTCAGCATACTAATGATGCTCTAATGAAGCTCATTAATTACTGTTGGTTACTTCTTTAAAACATATTACATTATTTGCCTGTACTGGGATTAATCAATGTTTGTGCACATGTGTGTGTGTGTGTGTGTGTATGCAGGAGTGTGCTGGTGAGCCTCTGTTCATGCTGTATTGCGCCATCAAGCAGCAAATGGAAAAAGGACCCATCGACTCCATCACGGGAGAGGCCCGTTACTCCCTGAGCGAGGACAAGCTCATACGACAGCAGATCGAGTATAAAACCCTGGTATGTCGCACAACGCCGTCCTACAACGCCACCGCACACTGGAGACACAAGCATGAGCTCAGCTAACGCTAAAACAGCGAGGGATGCATAAGCACACAGAACTGATTGTTTCTGATCACCTTACGCCACGCGGTGAACGCACAAAATGACTCCAACACACACAATAATACACAAAATGACTCCAACACACAATAATACACAAAATGACTCCAACACACAATAATACACAAAATGAATCCAACACACACAATAATACACAAAATGACTCCAACACACACAATAATACACAAAATGACTCCAACACACACAATAATACACAAAATGACTCCAACACACACAATAATACACAAAATGACTCCAACACACACAATAATACACAAAATGACTCCAACACACACAATAATACACAAAATGACTCCAACACACACAATAATACACAAAATGAGTCCAACACACACAATAATACACAAAATGAGTCCAACACACACAATAATACACAAATTGAGAGCACACAGAGTGCGCAAACCTTCACCAAGCTCCAAAATCGCGATGAAATCTGCCATCAGGACTCCAAAAAACCCACAAAAGAACAAAAACTACACACTATAAGAGAAAAATACACAAAATGACAACAAAAAAATACACAACAGTGACTCTAAAAACAAAATGTGTTTTTGAATCCATGTACATGTGGATTTGTTGGTTTTTTTCTTAAAAATGTTATATTTTGATAAATACTACGAGATGACTATTGCTGTAATTTGCGCTATATAAATAAAGTTGAATGAATTAGTGCCAAAAAACATTCACAAAGAACAAAACAACACACTATGAGAGAAAAATATACAAAATGAAAACAAAAATCAACAAAACTACTCCCAAAACACACAAGACTAACACACAATCCCACAAAATGACTTCAAAAAGCTCACAAAGGAACAAAATAACCACACCATAAGAGAAAAATATACAAAATGACAACAACAATATACAAAAGTGACTCTAAAAACACATTACGACAACTAAAACACACAAAATTACTCCCAAAACACACAAAACAACACGCTAATAGAGAAAAAGATCCAAAATGAGAAGAAAATACACAAAAGTGACTCCACACACACCTTGTGACAACAAAAATGCCCAAAACGCCTCCGAAAACACACAAAACTTACACAGAAACCCACAAAATGACTCCAAATATCCCACGAAAGAACAAAAAAACACTATTAGAGATAAGAATATACAAAATGACAAGTAAATACACAAAATGACTCCAGAAAACACACAAAAGAATTAAAAAAAACAAACTATGAAAGAAATATATTCAAAATGACAAGAAAAAGACATAAAAGTGACTCCAAAAAGCCATGAAAGAACAAAAAACAACACACTGAGAGAAGAACACACAGAAACCCTTTAATGTTTCCTGTGTTCTTCTGACATTGGTCCTTATTCTAAACACTGACATGAACGTTGATCATGTGACCCTCGCTGTGATAGAAGTTGTCCAATTCTTTCTTCCACTGCGGGAAGAAAATGATCCACTGAACCACAGGCTTCAGTGTTGGTCCAACATGAAGGTGGGGACACACACACACACAGAACAAAGCGTTCACAGGAGCAGCGTGCGCTATGACAGCGCTCTGATTGCTCGGGCTGAATATTTGGCTCATTACGTGTGAACGCCCCATGCAGCTGAGCTGAAATTGGTGTCCCACCGAAGGTGTGAAATTAGATTTCAGGAGGCCAGCGAGAGCGGAAATGGTTTCTGGAGCTCTCGCCGTGCTCTGAGGAAACTCTAATGAGGACAAAACCTGGAGCTGGACCGGACCTCAGACGGTGTAGGACCCCCCAGGAGATACCACCCAATCAGGTCTGGACTGGCACTTTCTATCCAGACCAGTCCACTACATTATCAGACACACCATGTAGAAGCTGTTATTAAGTCAGTGATGCTCATTATTTTATGTCTTCATTTTAATTAATATTACCCCAGAAAACCTTCAAACCTGAAACTTTTTAACCCCTTTTTATTTTTTTCTTTGGCGTATTTGTAACTTCCTTTTTCCCATTTTTGCTCTTTTTCAAAAATACATTTTTAAGGCTTTACCTTCTTTTGCCAATAAATCCCCCTTTTTTCCTATTTTTTGATACTTTTATCCAATTTTTTCTGGCCACTTTTCATCCAAATAAGCTGACATTTGCCCAATAAATACCACTTGTTTCCTTTTTTTGGTCACACTTGTCTGCTTTTGGCCCATTTTAGTCACTTTACACTCTTTTCTTGCCGCATTTTTGCCACTTTCAGACCATTTTTGTCCTTTCTTTGATTTTTTTTTGGCCACTTTTCATCCAAATGAGCTAACTTTTACCACCACTTGTTTCCTTTTAACTCTACATTTTGCCTCTTTTTCACTATTGATTGCCACATTTTGCCCGTTAAATATTCCCTTTGCCATTACCCACCATCTGGTTCCTCTTTATTTGCCTATTTTTGTCCCATTTTAGTCACTTTACACTCTTTCTTGCCACGTTTTTCCACTTTTGGACTATTCTGGGCCACTTGTTACCATGTCTACCTCCACTCACTCCTCGATGGGCACCGGCCCACAGGGTCGATGACCTATATGCCAGATGATGGCCAGTCCACCCCTGCCCCTTACCCTTCCCCTAACTCTAGTCTTCTTCTCTGTTCTAAATCCAGATCCTGAACTGTGTGAATCCAGACAACGAGAACAGTCCAGAGATCCCAGTGAAGGTGTTGAACTGTGACACCATCACACAAGTCAAGGAGAAAATACTGGACGCTGTTTACAAGAACATGCCCTACTCTCAGAGGCCCCGCGCTGTGGACATGGACCTGGGTATGACACACACACACACACAGATGCAGCGGCGTGTGGCCAAGCTCTTCACACCCACAGATTGCCAGTGAGGGGACACCTCAGCCATGTGTACAGATTATTAGTGTGATAAAAGCTGTGTGTGTGTGTGTGTGTGTGTGTGTGTGTGTGTGTGTGTAACAGTCTGACTGACAGTGTGAGACGCTTCCCTCCATCTGCCTGTTTTTATCAGTTTGGGAGACAAAAAAGGTTTAGACGGTCCCTGTTAACACTGGTTAGATGAGTCACACATGGTTTCATCTTTTCTTATTCTTTACTTTCTTTAAGATATGTCTACTATAGACTATTGAGAATAAAACAAACACACAAAATGCTTCAACTAAACATAGAAAAAGACAACAATAATACATAAAATAATCCATGTATAGGAAGGTTGTGTTGGTTTTTGTTGTTACGTTTCAGGTTTTGAGTATGAAAAAGATTAATTTAATCTGACTGCAAAATAAATCTACCTATGACTACAAATAAGGGAATCTGAACCTAAAAATACACAATATCACAGCAAAAATAATCAATGTACAGACAGCTTGTGTTGGTTTGCTTGTTACGTTTTGTGTTTTGAGTGTGAATATGATTCATTTCATCAGACAAATCTACCTATGGGTACAAATAAAGTCATCTGGACCTGAACCTTTAAATGCTAGAAAAATACACAATATAACAACAGAAATACACAAAATGACAGAAAAATACACAATATGACAACAGAAATACACAAAATGACAACAGATATACACAAAATGACAGAAAAATACACAATATGACAACAGAAATACACAAAATGACAACAGAAATACACAAAATGACAACAGAAATACACAAAATGACAACAGAAATACACAATATAACAACAGAAATACACAAAATGACAGAAAAATACACAATATGACAACAGAAATACACAAAATGACAACAGAAATACACAAAATGACAATAGATATACACAAAATGATAGAAAAATACACAATATAACAACAGAAATACACAAAATGATAGAAAAATACACAATATAACAACAGAAATACACAAAATGACAGAAAAATACACAATATAACAACAGAAATACACAAAATGACAACAGAAATACACAAAATGATAGAAAAATACACAATATGACAACATAACTACACAAAATGACAGAAAGATACACAATATGAACACAGAAATATACATAATGACACAAAATCATATAAAAAAATAACCATAAAATACACAATATGACCATATGATATATAATACACAAAACAACAACAAAATAGCCCAAAAATACACAACGTAACAGTTTAAAATAAAAACACACAAGAAGACTACAAAAACAAAGACAAATACACAAACTTTTCCTGCATTGATGCTCAGATTGGTCATTATTATAAATAAATAGCTGATCATGTGACTCACATTTTTGTAAAGATTTGCATTTGGACAACAATGACAAAAAAGTTTAAATTAGTTTTGAAAAGTTTGCACTTCTGCAAGCGTGGCCTGTTTGGAATCAGTCCAAATTATATCGTATCATATTATTTTCTGACCTTTTATTTCTGCTACACGCAGCTTTTAGTGTTTTTGGCGTCAATTTCAGACTCTGTGTGACGTTCTAATGTTTGTATTGATTTTTCTGTTGCACTTTTTAATCATGTAAAACTCATTGAATCTCTCTTTGTATCAAATACGTTTTTTAAACCTCATCTGCTTCCCAGTCTGTAAAATCCTATCCTGTAACAATTATAGAAACACACACACATGAATGATCTGACATGCATCCTAATCAGACATTACACACCAGTGACTATATACGACATGTGAACGCAGGCTGAATGAACGCTTTAATTGTTGCTGCTTGTGTCTGTGACGCAGCGGTTGGGCCGGGGGGGGGGGGGGGGGGGGGGGGGGGAATGACTTCCTTTGTGGATCCAGGTAGTAGCAGCAGCAGCTCTATGGTCATCAAATGATAATATGAGCAGTGACAGGAAAGAGGAGGGAGATGTCAGGCGGCGTGCTGGGAGTGATCGCTGATGTTTTTCTTGTTCAATGGGTTTCATCACTTTGTGCCACATAATAAAAACCTCCAGGAATCATCGACCCAACACCAACATCCACAGGATGAGAAGGAACAGACTCAGAGGGTCGGCTTCTGATAAAAAACAATATTACACCAAATACATGGAAGTTATAATTCTGATTCAGAATGCGTTATATATCCCACTGGGGCAATTCACTTTCAAAAGGCAGGTCCCACACTTTGCTCCTTTAGGGAGTTAAGGGTTGAGGGTTTAGGGCGGAGAAAAGGATTGCAGCCAGCCGCTGGAGGGCGCGTGCGTGCAGCCTCTTACAGGCGCCTCGCACACCCCTACACACAATGTATCCTAATTAATAATTAAACATCCTACGTTCTGTTCTGCTTCTGTGTATGAGGAGGGATGTATACAGTATAAATACGGACCTACAGTATGCAATTATATACACAATAAATCCAATTAAGCTAAACATTTCTGAATTTTTTGAGACTCAAGTCCTGAAAACTTTTTGGAATGACATGGAATAACCCATAAAATATTGTGCAAAAAAGTGCTTCATTGTTTATTTTTATTACCAGTTGAGTTCATTTCTACTGAAATATTTAAGATGAAATGTTTAAAGTATAGATAATTCCTCTGGTAAAAATAGATGTGTTTGTGTCGTTGTCAGAGTGGCGTCAGGGTCGAATGGCTCGTGTGGTTCTACAGGACGAGGACATCACCACCAAGATAGAAAATGACTGGAAGAGACTCAACACACTATTACACTACCAGGTAAAGTGACACTCACACTGCTTTGATGAGCTCAAAATCATCCCATGGTTGCCATGGTGGCGTAGACTTCCTGTTTCCTTGTTCAGCTGATTGGGTTAGGGCTGTACATTGCCATGAATCTGACGATATGATTCACGGTTTGCATGTCACGATACGATATATCCCAATACTAAACAACAATGTACTACAGTAAATGGTATAAAATACAATTTATTCATTTATTTTTAATTATCAAAAACAAGTTTATCAAACTGTCAAATTACATTTTTCAAAAAGGTTTAGCTTCTCCATCAGATTCTGATTCTTCTGTTAAATTATTGAATTATTTTAAAAAAAACAAGTAACCACATCATCTATAAATGTTCCCAGTATGTTTTTATAAAAATAAAGTGTAATCAACTTTGCAGCTGAAATGCATTGAGGAGAGAGGCAGTTTAACAAGGTCTGATGGTGCGTTCACTGACCGATGGTGCGTTCACTGACCGAGAGTTTACGTCAGACATAGGCAAAGTATGTACAGAAATGGACAGAAAAATACACAAAACTAGAGCAAGAAAACATTAAAAAATACAAAAAATTTCAACATTGTACGAAAATTCTGTAAAATACAAGAGAAAAACACAGAAAAATATACAAAGTTACAGATAACAAAAGTACACAAAAACAAGAAAAACACAAAAAAATGGCTTTGCAAACCCACAATAAGCAAAACGATAACAGAAATAAACAAATTAATTATACTCAAAAAAACACAAAATGGCAACACAAATACGACTCCAAAAAATGTGACCCTCTGATCAAACAAACACATTTTTGTGGCCCCGCTGTGATAAAAGTTGTCTACGTGCTCTGCATAGCTTAGCGATATTATTTATTTATTTCTTTTGGTAAAAAACATGATTAAAAAAATAAATATTTGGGATCGATACGATCATTGTGCGGTGAATAATTGCGATATGTCTCAGAATCAATTTTTTTCTTACACCCTTAGTGTGGAACTGTATAAAATGGATGATAGTGGCGTTCAACTGCTGCGCCCATGGTCATTTTCAAAGTCCGAATTTCATATCACCTCATCTTTAGATATTACATGTGTTTAGGCCTAAAAGTTCATATAAATCACTGCAAAAGACATTTCTGACAAGTTTTATTACTCATCTAAAGTTCATTCATGCCACTTTTATTAAACCTTAAGCTTCACCTTTTTTAAAACCTGGAAACTCCTTTCTCCTCTTCTTCTTCTTCTTCTGCCGTGGCTTTTATTATGGAAATGATACGGCGTACCTGTACATGATGTTTCCTGCTCTTGACTTTAAGGCAGGCAATTATTCAGCGCCTCATTTGCATTCCCGTGTCTGTTTTAATCCCAGTGACTGGGGGTGGAATAAAGGAGCGTTAAAACTGTACAGGTGGAAGGAGAGAGAGGAACTCTGCTGGAGACATGAAGCTGCTCCCGTCAGCAGGAAATCACCTCCTCCCCTGTTTCCTCTCTCTGTAGCTAATGACTTCAATGCTTTGCAACAATTAGCCCCGCTGCGACTCTAGAAAACGTCCTCGGACTGCTTTGTAAGAAACACAGGATTTCTGCATTTTTCAACACAATGGAAGGCTGTTGGAACTGTAAATAATGAAGAGAAGTGGATGAAAGAGGCTGAGGAGGAGATGCCAGGAGGAAACAATGAAGTGGAAAGGATGAATAGAAAAGAAACAATCGTGCAGGTCATGAATCTTTAGCGTAGCTCGCTCTCATTAATCAATCAGGAGGAGCATCTGCTCTCGCTTTGGGAGCACAGGCTGAAAGTGAAAGTGGGGATGGAACCAAACAAGGACAAGGGGGCAAAAAAAAGCATATATAGCTTCACTGTGGGGGGGTGAAGGGGGTCGATCTGAACTCCTGCTGCCATATTACCATCAGCAGAATAAATAAAGCAGCAGATGCAGGAGTCGTTAATAAAAAAGGACACATCAGCGTCCTTCCTCCTTACTTTTCTGTCCTCTACTGTAGGTCTCCTGACTTACCTCACAGAACTCCTCCATCCCTAGTTCTAGTTGTTTGTTCTCTCTCTTAACTAACATTCTTAACCCTACTGGCTATTTATTGGTAATGCACCCAACATTTTTGGGTTGTTTTGTTGAAAAACCAAAAGTGCCCCTTTTTTGGGGCACTTTTCAAAGCCTGGAATCGATTCTACTCTCCTTTTATTATTCAATGTTTAATACAGGGGATTAGTCTGGAAGTGCTCACCAGGCGTTTTAGTTCTAGGGACGCTGAGGGGGGCGGGACAAACACGCACAGAGCAACCAATCAAACGTAGAGCGGACTTGTCGACATTTTGCTTGTAGTACGGTACAGACTTACAGTTTTGAAGCCTCTTCATATCCAGGTGTTTTAAAATAAAGCAGTGTGAACGTGTTCTCCGTGGCGGGCGCCATGTTTGTTTTAACACTGCTTGGTATAGGAGATTCCACGTTCATTCTGTACGGCTCTGATTGGCTCGGTTTTTTTCTAACCGAGGTAGTGAGCAGAAACGGCGGCATTACCACACCCACTTTATTACAGTAAGGAAATGGGTGTGGCTTATTGCCAGGCTACCATTTTTGGCCCGAAACACTTATGTTCTACGAAACAACCCGTCTGAAACAGGATGTAGTGATGACACGTCAACACATCTGAACATTAATGCCTCTTCTAAGCAGAGGTTGAGACGGAGCGAAAAGAATGAAAAGTTTGATTTATGATTCTGTGTCATGTCGGCGCTTTTATTATGTGTAGCACTTTGCTTCAAAGCCTCAACATAATCCAAACTACACACCAGAATTATAATTTCATCTTTAGAAACTGTCGGCGCACGTTTCACTTGATCTGCGTTAGAAAGATCTTTACTTGAATGTGGGAATAAAGTATCCACGCTGCAATGTATTCATTGGTAGACGGAGATCAGAGACTGACAGGAACAGACTTCACTTTAATAAAGCAGAGAATATATATTTATTTTTTTATTGATTTATTCTTTGAAGCATTAATATTAATTAATGCATTTGAAATGTCTTGATGTTAGTGAGATTAGTGCACATTCAGAGCCATAAATACAATGCTACTAATATTTATCATTTATTTTGGTGTTTAGGTTTTCGGCCTTGGTTTTTTTCTCATTTTGGGTTCCATCCCTACTATTTATTATCTACCATAGAAACCCTGCAGCGTTCTGTGTGGGTGACGTGTATACAGGGTCGTACGAGGGTCGGTTTGTTCCCAGGCTTTCTGCAGAGATGCATGAGGACACCTTTCTACAGATTCAGTGTCTTAAAATGGTGAGAGATCCAAAAGCTGCACGACTGCAGCCCTCCAGAACTGAGTTTGTTAGATAATATAATATCAGAACACACACCTCAGCAGCCTCTGTTTACATGAACACCTAATCTGTGACGTACGTCTGGATAATGGATTCCTTCACGTTTGCAATCAGGAGCGTCTTAATCTGTGTTTTCTTTACTTCTTCCTGCAGAATGAAAAGCAAACAAGCATCGTGACACGCTCAGTTATGAGCACAACACACACACACACACACACACACACACACACACACTCACTGAACACAGATAAACAGGAGATAGAAAGGTTCAGGTGAAAAGTTTGGAGCTGATTCTGATCTTTTCTTCTCCGTCAAAGTCTTTTATCAAACCTCCTTTTTTCTTCTTTCCATCCCAGTGACGTACCAGTGTGAACTGGGCAGGAATCCTTAAAATCATTTCCTGTATAATGGGAAATCAGACTGAATCCACTAACTTTGTGAAGATGGTGAAACTTTAATGGAAATGCAGAGACCATCAGTCACTTTTTTAATTTGTCACATTAACGTTCAACTGGTTTTCACTATCCTCCTTTATAGCTCAGTGTAATGAACACATACTGGTGGAGGTAAGCTACATATGTAGCCTATGTTCCTAAACATTAACTGGCAAAGTGTGAAATTAAGTGTGTCCTAAATATTTTAAATTTCTGTGGAAAATCACATGAAAGCTTTCAACGAAGTAGCTTTTTGACTTCACATCGTTCATCGTGGACGAGAAAGTGATCTGAGAGTCACATGATCAATTATTTATGTCAGTATTAGAATAATTACCAATCTGGGCTTTAACACAGGAAGTGGTGGCCTAGTGGTTAAGGACGCTGGGCTTGTAATCAGAGGGTTGCCGGTTCAAGCCTCACTGGGGCCGTCACTGTGGGATGTTGAGCAAGTCCCTTAACCCCGAACTGCTCCCCAGGCGCCGCAAAATGGCTGCCGACTGCTCCTCAGGGATGGGTTAAGTGCAGAAGACAAATTCCAATAATGTACTAACATTACATGGCCAATTAAAGGCGAAAGCCCGATTTAATCTTTAATCTTTAATCTTTGTTTGTTTTGTTGTCATTTTGTGTTTTTTTCCTTTGTTTTGGTGGTTTTTGTTGTTGTTTTAGTCTTTTTGAGTTTATGTTGTACATTTGTTTTCATTTTGTGGTTTTTTTGTTGTTATTTTCTGTTTTGTGTGTTTTTCTCTAATTTTGTGTTTTTTGTTGTTGTTTTGTGATTACTATTTTTTTTACTGTCATTTGTATTTTTACGCATTTTGTAAGAGTTTTTTGGAGTTATTTTGTATATTTTGTTGTCTGTTTATTAATTAATTATTTTGTATATATTTTTTAAGTCACTGTGTGCAATTACTTTGAGGGCAGCACAAAATTGGCCAACTTACCCCCCCAATGTGGGCAACCAGTTGCCCAAGTCTGCTGTGCAGGATAAATATGTACAAATGACGAGACAAGACATGAGTTAGTGACTTAATTCGTGACCTTTGCTTTGTTATATTTGGCAATTGAAAATTGCTTTCTTCCGCAATTTGCTAGACTATTAATGTAGCACTAAGTGTCATCTCACAATGTCAAGGATGTGCAGTCGACCTTTTTTGGAGCCAAAATGTCAAAGTCAAAGTCAAGTGTCAACAACCAAAATTTTCCATATCTTTATGAATATTTATTGTACAAGTTTGATGTTTACATTTATGAAAAGCTCATCTCAAGTGGATTATTTTATTTCGTTGGACCAAAGCAGTACGACTTACCAGTAAAAAGATCCATAGGGGTCAAAGTTCATGATGTCACAAAAATGCCACAAATTGAGATCCTGGAGACTGGTACCATTGAACAACAACATTTCCTTTCAATGTGTGACCTTGACCTTTGCTCAAGGTCATATTTAAGGTCAAGATCAGTCTTCTGTTTTTCCTGCTTTATTATTTTCAATTAATTTTTTTCAAATTACCAAATACGTATTCACGTTGCGAATACAGGTTCTGCCCAGTTTTATGTTTTTTAAAAAACAGTGTTTCATCTGCTCGGAACGAGATGATACTGATATCTATGCTCAAACCCTCGATGGCCATCAAAGCAGGACCAGGTCCAGGACCAGGTCCAGGACCAGGACCAGGACCAGGTCCAGGACCAGGTCCAGGACCAGGACCAGGTCCTGGACCAGGACCAGGTTCAGGTCCAGGTCCAGGACCAGAGCAGTGCAGTGTGCAGAGAGAGGATGAGCGTGAACACTGGGCACGCTCTAATGGAAGGTCTTATCACACCTGCTCACTATCGCCTCTCACTGGATTAACCCTGAAGGCTAAATCTGCTGCTCGCCTTCAATCATGTTCTACTATCACTAGAACCATCTCTGCTCCTGATTCTGTCAGCCATGAAAAAAGAGACGACGATGATGTAGAGAGAGAAGTTGTTTCCATTACAGCAGGGCTTCTCAAATGGGGGTACATGTACCCCGAGGGGTACACGATGGGGGTACTACATTAAAAATATGGGGTTTTATAATGTATAATTTTAATTCAAAATGATAATTATACTAAGTATTTCCAGAAACTCAATAAACGCCAATAAATACAGACAAAATAAGAGGAAAATATACTGAATATAAAAAAAACAGACAAATAATGACAAAATACACAAAATTACACCAAAAACACACACACTAAAAGAGAAAAATACTTACTATTACCAGCAACACACAAAATGACAACAAAGACACATGTGTCTAAAATACACAAAATCACTACAAAATACACAAAAATAACAGAAAAACATACAAAATGAGATAAGAAACAACCACATTAAAGATATTTGAATGTTATTTTTTAATTCAAGTTTTTCCATTACCAGTGTTTATTGCGATATTTATATTTTGTGCATTTCCAAGGCTTAGTCATCATATGTAGAAAGAAGGAAAAGAAATCATAGAAAAACTTGTTTTGTCATTTTCAGTTATTTGTTGTTAAAGTTTGTTTTCAATTTGTATATTTTCTTCTCTCTTATTTTTGAAATTTAGTGTTTTTTAAGTCATTTACGTGTGTTTGTCATAATTTTGTGTTTTTCCCTTGTTTTGGGTTTCTTCTTGTCGTTTTGTGTGTGTTTTTTTTAAGTCACTTTGTGTAATTTACTGTCATTTTGGGGGGGTTTGTTCTTGTTTTATCATTTTGAGTCATGTTTTACATTTGTTTTTAAGTATAACACAGCTAGAGAGAGAGAGTTATCACATATGGAGAGAAGGAAAAGATTTTTTTTTATTTCTCATCAGCAGAAAAATGAAGACGGTGGAAGAGAAAGAAAGAAAATTGTGAAATGTCAGAGCAGGAAGAATAAAACCAGGTCAAATATATTTTCAGGTGGAGGTCAACCACCATTTTTTTTATTCTCTGAAGATTCCGTCAGATCTCATTGTGGGATTGGAGTGTCTCCTGAGTGAGTCCACATGGTGATTCCAGCTAATGGAAAACCTGTGGCGATGGAGAAAGGATGAGAGGACGGCGTATGTCTCTCAACAACAACATGAACACTCTAGATGTTGGAAAGTCTTGTTCTTCAAACATAGACGAGAAAACATCAGATTCCTGAGCTTTTGTTACATTGGTGTTGTTGGTTCTGAGGCTGAAAGTCTTCCTCGGGGGGAAGCTGAACTCATCATGTTTGTTAAGCCTTTCAATGAAGAAACGCCACTTTATTAGTCGTTTCCACACTGAGATCTTTCTAATCCAGGACGTAATTATAGCTCCTGTAAGAACTCACTAATAATAATACGTGAGGTGAACTGATGCACTGTTTGGAATCCTTTATTGTTTCTTTAATTAGCGTGAGGCCCAGAGGAAGAACAGAAAACATCCTTGTACTCGTCTATAATTCATGACACATCTTTTACGTCCTCCCATTTGTCTGGTTTATCTCCATCGTTACACCTCAAAGACCTTTAACGTGATCCAGTTTCTGTCTTTATTACAGACTCCTTCCCTTCCCTCACTGATGCTAACGTTTACCTCGTGTCCAATAAGGATCCAGATAACAATGACCTTTGTGTTAGAGCGCTACGCAGAACAGCAGGGGATGCGTTCATATGCGTTCCAATGGGATCGTCTTTACAGTGGAGAAAACAAACAAAACAAACTTTTGCGCAGCACATTCCATCTTTTGCATCTTTTTTTCAATCAAGTGATCAATGAGCCCTACACAAAGGCCCTCATTGATCAACCGTTCATACGTTCAGATCTCAGCGTACCACGTGCGTTCAACCAAATTCAATCAAGATTCGGTATTTAACAATTGTGACGTAAGTGTACGCTACGATCAGATTCGTGTACGATAGTGTGGTTCAGAGACTGAAAATAAAGCATTAAACAAACCTCAGCTATCATTTAAGCATAAACAGACACATATTCAGAAAAGATCTGAACTGATTATTAAAATGAATTAAACAAAATAAAATGAATTAAAAAAAAAAACATGCTTTATTGCTAATACCACTTTTTTGGTTTTCCTTTCACGGAGAACTGTAAAACCCCACTTGTGAACTCTACACCAACACAGGACACGCTGCTATGCTCTGTGTTGTAGAATGGGATCTATACTGAGGAAATAGGAGCTCATTCATGCTTTTGAATGTAAATAATTCCTGCATTAATCAGTATTAATGTGATAAATTATAGGTGAAATTGGGTGAAGGCATAATAAACACAGACAAGGGTTTCGTTAATTTCTTTTGATGTGATATTTATTGCCTAAAGCGTGAGGACTGAGGTTGACATAATCGTCATATTTTCGTGTCTCTCCAGGATCTCTGCCGTGTAGTTGTTCTCAGCGCACACAGGGGGGCAGACGTCACCTGTTCAGCAGCTGATCCTTCACAGAATGTTTAGATAATCTCTTTTAATTCCAGTTTTCACACGTTCAGAAAGCACATCTTTGTTTTGCTCCACCTCCGACTTTTTTTTCATCTTGGAAAAGCTTCCTTTCTTGTTTGACCTCAGTGGGCGGGGCCTCCGAAACAGGAGTGCGTAACAAGCTAATGCCGATCAAATTCAGTCACCGCATTTATCAACACGTGATCATTTGTTCGCTAGGATTGGTCGGATACAAATGTTTCATTAATTACACGTTAGCTTTGTTACTGTTTGTATGTGTAAGAAGTTCTGTTTGTTCCTCTAACAGGTGTCTGATCGCTGTGTGGTGGCTCTGGTTCCTAAACAAACTTCCTCATACAACATCCCAACCTCAGCCAGTATATCACGCTCCTCCATCAGCAGATATGGTGAGTCCGCCCCTCATTACATCATCAGGCTCTCAGTAAGGGTGTTTCCTCAGCGCCAAAGGTCAGAGGTCAAGTCCAGTCCTGGAGTCCTATTCAACATCTCATTTTTCTCTCCTTTGGTGTACTTAGTTTTCACTTTGCATATTTTGAGCCATTTTGTGTGTTTTTGAAGTCATTTCATGTATTTTTCTTGTTGTTTTGTGTGTTCTTGTAGTATTTTTGCATGTTTTTGTTGTCATTTTCTGTACCTTTGTTGTTCATTTGTTTATTTTTGTGTCTTTTCATGTATTTTTTCATTGAATGTATTTGTTGTTGTCTGAGTTTTTACTGTTGTTTTGTGTATTTCTGTTCTGTGGATTTTTTTGTCCTTTCATGTAATGTTCTTGTGGTTTTGTGTGTTTTGGAGTAATTTTTGTATTTTTATGGTTTTGTGTATATGTTTGGCGTCATTTTGTGTATTTCTGGTGCTGTTTTGTGTGTTCTTGGAGTAATTTTGTGTATTTTTTTTGTAATTTTCTCTATATGTCATGTTGATTTGTTTATTTATATTTTTTACTGTTGTTTTGTGTAGTTTTGGAGTGATTCTGTGTGTTGTTCTTGTCCTTTGTATGAACTCTTGCCATTTTTTGTCTTGTGTTGTCATTTTGTGTATTTTTATTGTTTTGTGTGTAACTGGCATCATTTTGTGTATATTTTTGCTGTTGTTTTGTGTTTTTTTTTGTCTTTGGTTTTTGTATTCTTGGTGTTTTCTGGTTCATTTTTGTGTAATTTTTCAGTTTTTTTGTTGTTGCTGTTTTGTGCATTTGCAGAGCGGTGTAACGACACAGTCATTAGATTATAGGGAGACATCTAAAACATGCAGGACAGGAGCTCTCCAGGACTGGACTCAGGCTGTTGCACTTCAACTGTGCAAAGCTACGGCTAAATAATGTACATTTTATCTATGTGTATCATACATTAAATATGCATATATTAGAATATTCAGCAGTTAATCTAAATGACACAACATGAACCCAGATTTACGACGTGCACACCTCTGCGCACGTCGCTCACATCTGTGATTCACTCAGTTTCTGCTCCAGCGTTTGCAGACTTTGAGCTGATGCCAGAAGCACTGCACCATCAGACAACTTGTGATGGCTAATTATTCTGTGTGAATGATGCTTAAAAAAACCCTGTAAATGAAGTGTGCACATTATCAAGGTTGTGAATATAAAACCTTTTATAGAACAGTGGAGACACATTAGAAATGATTTTAAATCTAAGTGCTGATCGATATTTAGCCTTCCACATTGGCTCGCACTTCTCTGATTGTGTTTTACTTTGACAAAAATAAATGCTAAAAACTTAGCTGCAACCTCTTTGCACTACATACATAAATGCATGAATATACAGTAATTGAACTGAAAGCAAAAATTACAATCTACAGGCGTTTTTTGCTCGTTTTTATGACTGCGTTATAGATCAATTAATCTTTATTGATGGAGCATGTTTCATAAGGAAAAGATGCAACACTAAGTGATTCACACCAGAAAGATTCAACCATTTTAAAAAACAATTATGTGAAATTTCAACAATTTTGTGCCCTAATGGTTAAATGAAATGGAATAAAGATTTGTTGCAGCCTTGAGTTTCAAATGTTTGATAAAGGTTTACTTTCCAAACTGTTCACACATGCAAATTATTGCTCAACACTTGTTAATAATTACAGTTTTTACATACAATTTTAAACCTTTTATATTTATATTTTTATCACGGTAGGGGCCACAAACATCTAATTGTCTGTTCTGAGGGCCAAAATGTGTCAGCAATTACCGTAAAATGATGATGACTCTCAGCATTAATATAAGTAAATTTATTAGTTATTCTGTGTGTTATTGTTGACCTTTTGTTGTCATTTTGTTGTTGTAGTTTTTGTGTATTTTTCTGTCATTTTGTGTGTTTTTGTTGTTGTCCTTGTTTTTTATAATCATTTTGTCTAATTGAAAGTCATTTTTTGTATTATTCAGTCATTTAATATGTTTATCATTTTGTGTATTTTTGTTATTGTTTTGCGTCTTGTTCTTCATTGTATATTTTTGTTGTTGTTTTGGGTGTTTTTGAAGTCATTTTGTCTCATTTAAAGCCATTTTCTGTATTATTCTGTCATTTAATCTGCGTTTCTATCATTTTGTTTTGGTTTTGTTATGTTTTCCTGTCATTTTGTGTTGTTTTATTTTGTGTTTTTTGGAGTCATTTTTCTCTATTTTTAAGTCATTTTGTCGATTTCTGATGTATTTTGTGTATTATTCTGTCTTTTAATGTGTGTTTCTATCATTTTGTGTGTTTTTGTTGTTTTGTGTGTTTTTTGGAGCCATTTTGTGCATTTGTTTTTCATTGTACAGTATGCGTGTCTCTGTCATTTCTGTGTGTTTTTGTTGTCGTTTTTTGTGTCTTTTGAGTCCTGTGTGTATTTTTGGGGCATCACAACATTATCCAACCAAAGATGAGACGATGATCGATAATGAAAACCATGGATGAAATCAAACTTGTGTAATTGAGATGCTCAGAGTATCAGAGTTATTTATTCTACTGCTACATGTCATGTGGGAGCTGCTAAATGTCGTTGCACACGTGCAGCCTCTGAAACTCAGAAAGCGGCGTCGTTCCCAGCCTCAGCTCGACGGTCATCAATCATGGGTTGGCACAGCAGGCAGGGCAGCTGCTCCTCGGCACCTGCTGATGGATTCAAACCAACTCCACGTTCAACATTTAGCATCTTGACTCAATTTACAGCAGCAGCAGCAGCAGGAGCAGCAGCAGCAGCTTCATAAAAACACTGGTCTGCTGCTGGGCTGTGACTGCACAGTTAAAAACAGTGACTGGATTAGGATGGGATTTAGGATCTGTGTCTGGCCCTCTATCCTCCCCGTCCCCCGTGACCTCTCCTGAGGGCCAGGTCAGTCTTATTTGGAGGATATCAGTGGCTTTATCAGCGGGGAAAGCTTTGTTGTACTCAGCTTTTGAAGCCCAGGTGAGCGAGATCATCGGATCCTGGATCTCTGGAGAAAGCAGCTGTCAGAGGGAGACGCCATGAGGCTAATTAGGAGTAAGTCAACCAGGACGGATTCCAGTTAGTAATACACAGCAGAGCCCAGGGTGATGGAGAAATAACGGACAGGCTGACAAATGTGGGATTGTTTGAAGTATTGACAAATACAAAGTTTCAGAGAAGAGAAGAGTGAAGTTTAGGATTGATTCATGTCAAACGCTGATGAAGACAGAGAGAAAATCTACAGTAGATCAAAAATATGTGTTGGCAGCTCTTTTTTTAATCAATAGTCTAGGCCAGGGGTTTCCATTCTGTCAGATTGACAAAATGACAGAAAAACACACAAAACAACAACAAAAACACACAAAATGACAGACAGAGATTTAAATGAACTTTTTAGATCAGCAGCCAACATGACTAGTAGATTCTTAAAGTTACCAGACAAACACATGTTACACCAGACCATTTTATTTCCAATAAAAATAAACTATATTATGAGCCACAGAATAGATTTAAGCATTCATGTTTCTTTAAATAGGTTTTATTTTAGTTGATTGCAGAAATACATTAAAATGGTAAAAATATAAACATTTCATTTAAAATCAATGTTGTTACAATGTCTAAAAGGTGCAAAATGGAACTTTGGGTTTGTCAGAAAAGTGAAAGTTTGTCTTCTCTGATACCAAACTATTACAATCACGCTAACGTTAGCACGTAGCCAATTGTTGCATGACACGTCACGACGTAGTGTTCATGGGAAATGTAGGACAAGTACAACCAGCAGTGTTGCCAGATAGACTAATACACAAAATGACTTGAAAATAGACAAAATGACTCCCAAAAATACGAAACAAAAACACATAAAATGAGAAGAATACACAAAACAATAATAAAAAAAAACACCAAATGACAGAAAAATACACAAAAACCACAAATTTTCAAAAGGAAATCACAAAATGACAACAAAACTACGCAAAACATCAAAAATAACACACAAATACTTATAAAACACACAAAACGTTTTTGTTTTTGCCCTGTATTAATGCTCAGATTCATTATTATTTTAATTGCTGACATACAGTATTTTAGCCCTCGGATCAGACAGTTGTGGCCCCTACCGTGATAAAAGCTGCCATCAAAATGTTTAAAATAAAAATACTCTTTATGTAAGAACTGAGTATGTAATGTTATGTAAGTATTGAGCAATGATTTGCATGCGTGCACAGTTTGATTTGCTGGTGCTTGTAAACCTTTATCAATTTATTCTAAAACCAAACTGCTAAAAACATTTGAAACTCATTTTTATTTTACCATGAGCTCTTAAAAATGTTGAAATTCCACATAATTTTTTTTTTAAATGGTTGAATTTTTCTGCTTTGTGTTTTAACTGCTTTATTTTTACTCTTCTAAAATATGTGATTACATAAGTCTGAATCTGTGAATATCTGCCAACTTTACCAAAACAGTGTTACGGTCCAAATAGTATCCAGATAATCTGGTGACTGAGTGGAGTTTTGCTCCCAGTCATGAAAAGAAGCAACTCATAAGTCACATTAATGATGAATTGAAATGTTCTTAATACATAAATAAATCAAAACCAAAACAATGAATAATACGTAAAACATGCTGATGATATGTGGAACCAGAGGTGGTGTAATGAATCTACTGGTGCTCCTCATTTTTTGTGATCAAATTCCGTATGTGTTGACGGCTGCTGTTAGCTGTATTTATAACGTGCAAAATAAACATTTTTACTGCCCTCAGATAAACTGTAATTGTTTTTGCATAAGTGTCCCATGGTAGAAGTTCTAACATCTATTGTTCCTCACAGTCTATAGTCACTAGTTTATCTAGATACTATTTGGAAAGACTGAATGAAAACATGGACCAGAAAACTGATGAAATAAAACAGTCCTATTGTGTGAGGAGACCTGGTCCAGGACCTGGGGAGGGAAACCAGGTGCTGTGGGCTTCAGTTCTTGCTCTAATTACCCTGTAAATATCCAAATATCTCACAAACAGAACACCATTTATGATTTTTCTGTATTTCTCTTTCGATTTTAAATAAGTAAAAGAAAATAACTGCACTCTTTATTTGTTATTTTGATTTGGTTTTAAAATCACAGAATGAAGGGTATTTGATATATATGTATTTTTAAAAACAATATTTCAGTCGTGGTAGGCGACCCACAGTTGTTGATCCGACCTGACTATAACGTCTACTTCTCTGTGTTTTTTGTGACAGACTCTTCGTTCCGCTACACTGGGAGCCCCGACAGCCTCCGCTCACGAGCCCCCATGATCACCCCCGACCTAGAGAGCGGAGTTAAAGTCTGGCATCTGGTTAAAAACCATGAGCACGGAGACCAGAAGGAGGGAGACCGTGGTAGCAAAATGGTTTCTGAAATCTATCTAACCCGGCTGCTCGCTACCAAGGTACATAAATAAATAAATATATTTACGTTCAAAGGAATGAGAAACACATGGGCTCACTTTGGTCGTCACGTTCCTTTCTTTCAGGGAACGCTACAGAAGTTTGTGGACGACCTGTTTGAGACGCTGTTCTCAACGGTCCATCGAGGGAGCAGCCTTCCGCTCGCCATCAAATACATGTTCGACTTTCTAGACGAGCAGGCCGACAAACACGGCATCCACGACACGGACGTACGGCACACGTGGAAAAGCAACTGGTACGTGTCTCCGAAACTTTGTGTTCTCCTCTAATCTATGGAGGGAGATTAGAGGATCTTTGTTAGTCAATCAAAAATAAACATTTTAAAAGAAAAAACGTTTTCAAATGCAAAAAAAAAAAAATCAGACCCAAATAATTGCATTTCAACACTTGATTGAAAATGGTTTTTTTTATTGCAATGTTTAATTTTTTTGATTGAATAATAAAGACACATATATGGTACTCATAATATGGTCCAAATTTAAAAAGAAAAATAACTTTAATCAAAATCACTTTCATTAAAAAAAAAATGTAAAAAAATTTCAATCACAGAAAAAAAAGTGGTCAAATGCAATTATTTGGGTCTGAATTTTTAAGTTTTTTGCAGTTGACCAAGTTTTTTTTTGATTGAAAAGTTTTTTTGCAGTCAAATAACTTAATTTTTACTGTTCTAAACTATGTGATTGCATATTTTATGTTATTTTTATGAGTTTTATGAGTCACGATCTTAATCATAATGTGTAGGAGCTGAAAAGTATTTGGGGGCGTGTCCGTGTCAATGCGCGAGTAATGAACTGTTTTTTGTTTGTCTTTTGTTTTGTTTTTTTAAATAAACCACAACAAAATAAATTCTATATCATCACCGTTTTGGCCATTTTAAGATTTTATGCCTTGAAATCAAAATTTCAAAATAATTGAAAAAGAACAAAAAAAATATTTTAAATACATACAAATATGTAATTACAAGGATTTAATAAAAAATATTGTGGCCAAAAAATAATTTATTATTTTGGTACTGGGACCCCCATTGTCAGAAAAAAAGTGGTCAAATGCAATTATTTGGGTTTGAAGTATTTTTTTTTTTTTTTTGCATTTGAACAAGTTTTTTTATTTGATTGAATATTAAGTTTTGATTGAAGAACTTTATTTTTGATTGGAAAGGTTTTTTTTTGATTGAAGCGTTTTTTTTTAAATATAATAATGACATAAATCTCCGTCCATTCTAATCCTCTTCCTCCTCCTCTTCCTCACCTCTGCTCCAGCCTTCCGTTGCGTTTCTGGGTGAACGTGATCAAGAACCCTCAGTTTGTGTTCGACATCCATAAAAGCAGCATCACAGACGCGTGTTTGTCTGTCGTCGCTCAAACATTCATGGATTCCTGCTCCACTTCAGAACACCGCCTGGGAAAAGACTCCCCGTCCAATAAGCTGCTCTACGCTAAAGATATTCCCAATTACAAGAGCTGGGTAGAAAGGTAGGATTTGTCTCCGTCTCTCAGAGAAAAGCGCTTCATAATTCCTTCATTTAAATTGTAAAATCCTTTCAAAGGACGACTCTGAGTCTACAGCCACCCACTGTGACTAACAGTGATCATATGGCTCAGAATGTTCCTCACGGTGCACGTTTGATCCTCAGGTACTACGCTGACATCAACCGACTTCCCGCCATCAGCGACCAGGACATGAACGCCTACTTAGCAGAACAGGCTCGGCTCCACTACGCAGAGTTCAACATGCTCAGCGCTCTCAACGAGATTTACTCCTACGTCAGCAAATACAGCGAGGAGGTCGGTAACGTGTCTGTGTCTGTGTGTCTGTGTGTCTGTGTGTCTGTGTGTCTGTGTCTGTGTCTGTGTCTGTGTGTGTCTGTGTGTCTGTGTGTCTGTGTCTGTGTGTGTGTGTCTGTGTGTCTGTGTGTGTGTGTGTGTCTGTCTGTGTCTGTGTGTCTGTGTGTGTGTGTCTGTGTGTGTGTGTGTGTCTGTGTGTGTGTGTGTGTGTGTGTGTGTGTGTGTGTGTCTGTGTGTGTGTGTGTGTCTGTGTCTGTGTGTCTGTGTGTCTGTGTCTGTGTGTGTGTGTGTGTGTGTGTGTGTCTGTGTGTGTGTGTGTGTCTGTGTCTGTGTGTCTGTGTGTGTGTGTCTGTGTGTGTCTGTGTCTGTGTGTGTGTGTCTGTGTGTGTGTGTTGTTTCACTTTGAAATGAAAACTTCAACAATCTGACTGTTTTCTTCTTGATTCTATTTTTTTTAATCAGACCCCAACATGTCATGGAAATACCTCACATGCATATTTTATACACTTTCACACTGTTTTTCACCAAAAACCTGGAAACTGATTGAACGTCTAGAAAGTGAGACAAACAAACATTTGGGAAATTTTGAAACTAAATTTCAGACCAACTTTTGCAACTCATCACAAACTAGTGATGAGTGAGTGCTGCTAATTGTGCTGCTAATTGTTATTTTTTTACCTTTTTTTGCAACTACACCAAACTTGCTGTATTTCAACCAATTTAGATCTCTTTTTCTTGCCATATTTTTTGTTCCTTTAAATGCATTTTTGCTACAAAATTGGCAAAAATAAGCATGAAATATGGTGAAAAGAGGTTAAAAGTGACAATAATGAGTCAACATGTGTGACATTAGGTGGGAAAGTGGTGGAAAGGGTTTATAAGCACTGAACATATCTTGAAAGTGGAAAAAATGTGCAGAAAAGTAATTGAAATGTGATGTGGAAGTGTCAGAAATAGGAATAATGTAGCAAAAATACATCAAAAGGAAGAAAAAGCAAGAAAAAGTGGTGAAAATAGGTTCAAATATAGCAAGTTTGGTGTAGTCTGGCATCTGGCGACCCCCTCCCAGTGTCTCGCCACCCCAAATGGGGTCCTGACCCCAAGGTTGAGAACCCCTGATATAGAGTATCACATCTTTAGGAAGCATTAAAAATATCCTAATTTCTTCAAATCAGTGTTTTTACACAGATGAAATAAAATGTGTTCCACATTGTTAAAAACTATAATTACTAATTAAAATAATAGTAAAGTGTTAATTTTTAATAAGGCATGTTAGCTAACAGAGTTAGCCACTAACAAATGTCATATCAAAGGTATGAAAAGCACGTGTTTTCTAACGTGTACATACATGTACATGTGCACGTCGTGCCCCTGTTGATCCCACCTAGTCCTGACTGATGAAGGTCAGTGAGGTCAGCTCAGATTTATCAGTGGTCTTCATCATTGGTCTTCATCAGTGGTCATCATCAGTAGTCTTCATCAGTGGTCTTCATTAGTAGTCTTCATCATAGGTCTTCATCAGTGGTCTTCGTCATTGGTCTTCATCATTGGTCTTCATCAGTGGTCTTCATCAGTGGTCTTCATCATTGGTCTTCATCATAGGTCTTCATCATTGGTCTTCATCAGTGGTCTTCATCATTGGTCTTCATCAGTGGTCTTCATCAGTGGTCTTCATCAGTGGTCTTCATTAGTGGTCTTCATCAGTGGTCTTCATCAGTAGTCTTCATCATAGGTCTTCATCATTGGTCTTCATCAGTGGTCTTCATCATTGGTCTTCATCAGTGGTCTTCATCAGTGGTCTTCATCAGTAGTCTTCATCAGTAGTCTTCATCATTGGTCTTTATCAGTGGTCTTCATCAGTGGTCTTTATCATTGGTCTTCATCAGTGGCCTTTATCATTGGTCTTCATCATTGGTCTTCATCAGTGGTCTTTATCAGTGGTCTTCATCAGTAGTCTTCATCATTGGTCTTCATCATTGGTCTTCATCATTGGTCTTCATCAGTGGTCTTTATCATTGGTCTTCATCAGTAGTCTTCATCATTGGTCTTCATCATTGGTCTTCATCAGTGGTCTTTATCATTGGTCTTCATCAGTGGTCTTTATCAGTGGTCTTCATCAGTGGTCTTCATCAGTGGTCTTTATCAAAGCTACAGAGCGCCATGGCTGTAACAAGGCAGTGTTTGATCTGTGAGGAAGAAATCTCAGTAATGCTGTTGTGTGCGATTACATATGAAGTGCACACACACACACACACACACACACACACACACACACACACACACACACACACACACACACACACACACACACAGCCTAAAACAAGGGGGGAATAAACAGAACAAAGGGAGCTGGAAGAAAAGCATTTATGGAGATATTTTTCCTCTAATGTCAGATCTTTTTCTCTCTGAGGCTTCGTCTGACCTTTTATGTGCTTAGAATGACCTATTTTACTGTCGTGAGGAGTGAATATTCAAATCCACACCAAAAGGACGTTGCGTTTTGTACAAGGTATGAAGTATTCAATAGATTTTAAATAAAACATTGTGAGGCTCTATCTCTTGAGACGTTTATTTATGTCTACATTTATAGAAACAACACGTTGTAATGAAAGCCTCGTAAATTAATAAATCAAAGATCATTGGCTTGAAAAAAGCTGTAAATTGTTTAAATTAAAACTTGAAATTCTGTGTTGATCTCTACTGTAAAAACTATTATTTAATTTGTCAACAAACACAAAAAAAGTTTCCTGCATTGAATTGTGGGATGTGGAGTCCCGTGAACAGATTTTAAAGAAGTTTTTGTTTTACATCATTCCTACGGTTGTTTTTTGTGTTTCTTCTCCAAACAAGGAACTCAGTGATTGGCTTGACTCCATTTTTTTCTATTCTGTTCACAGTTTTCTCTGTGACTTTGTGTAAAACCCCAAAATAAACATCCACCATAGTTTTGTCACAACTTTCAGTGAAAACAGCAGAAATGTGTTGGGAAGTCACTTCAACTCATCCGTCTATGGGACTTCACATCCCACAATGCAATGCGCCAAACAAAGTGTTTACAGTGGAGATTAAAACAAACTTTAATCTTTTACATGTATTTTTCCCAACAAATGAACTTTATGATTTTGATGTGTGAGGTCTTCATTTTGTCTTTATCTGGTAATAATATTATCGTCTCCAGCAGCTTTAAATCTGCGTCATAGTTTAGTTAAGATTTCCTCCTCCATTTTTATTCCTTAGTCATCTCTGATTAGACATAGCACTGCATCCATGTGTCGTCTCCTCACAGGGAATAAGCCATGAAAGCAGCTGCCATATTCCAGTCAGAGGCCTCACTTTGAGATAATGAAGGCATCGCTCACATTTTGCCGTGTCTCCACTTTGCACCTGAAAGGCTTATGCAACGTATATTGATGTCACGGTGACACAGACTCATCCTGACAGGGCAGACAGTAGATGAGAGAGCAGGAGGAGGCTGTCTGCCAGCTTTGTGAACCCACCTGAACAAATGTCAAGCTTAAAAGATGAGCCTCGGAGGGTGGAATAAGAAAAAAAGGCTAATGTGCAAATATTTCTCAGGGGTTTGAAAGGCGTCAGTGATGGAACAGTTTTTCTCTCATCTCAGGACTATATTTCAATGCAATCTCAACTCCATACAGAAATCAATCTCTTCATTCATGTTCCATCCCGTCACTAGTGAGGATGCACCGATCGATCCTTCATTTTGGGCGATCGAACGATACTTGCATATGAAACCGATCTTTTTTACCTCTACAAAAGTCTGAAAGTCTGCCACTGTCCCCTTCTGCTGTGAGATGACTGACAGGACCCGCCCACCAGGTCGCGTGCGCATGCGTCTGCTACACAACGACAGTCACTCGAGGCACAGTCAACCTCGCATGTCGACAGTTGAGCAGAATTACACACAAAAAGAGCAAAGGATTTTAATTTGTCATTTGTGTAACGCAGAAATAAGTCATGGTGGAGCTGCAAACACAACGTTGTAACTAACCTCATTTAAGAAGTCACAAACACTGCTGAGTATCAGCATTTGAAGCTAGAAATAAAGCTAATGCAGAAGCTACCAGAAGCATAGAGCCAGTCAGTGGGCCGCTGCTCATTAAACCTGACACTAATGCAGGGTCAATCTTGGGGTTGCGAGACACTGGGAAAAGGTCACCAGATTCTTTTTTGGAACAATTTGAGCCAATTTTTTGCTTATTTTTACCCTTTTTCTGCAACTACACCAAACTTTCCATATTTTAACCTATTTTCATCACTATTTTTTGCCATATTTTTGCTCCTTTTAATGTATTTTTGTTACATTACTCACATTTCAATGCATTTTCTGCACTTTTTTTTTTAACTTTTAGGACATGTTCAGCACTTAAAAACCCTTTCCACCACTTTTCCACCTAATTATTGTCACTTTTAACCTCTTTTCACCATATTTCATGATTATTTTTTGCCAATTTAACCACATTCACGACTTGGCATGCCCAATAATTGCCAGTTTAAACTAACTGTTCCTACTTTTTAAATTACTCCCGTCATTTCTGCCACTTCTAAGCCGATATTGACACTTTGAACCCTTTTTACCACTTATTCTGTGTGTTTTTGCCCACTCTAATTTACAACTTTTAACCAATTTCTGTGGTTTTTAAAATCCCATTTCACCACCTATTTATATTTTAAGATGACTATGTCGTATGAAGCATAATTACATAAATGTGGTTATCACAGATTCATAGAACAATGGAACATCATGTGTATGCTGGTGCAGTCACAAAGCAGAGCAGCCTTTTAGAGCTTGAGATGTATCTTCATGAGTTAACTTTGTCCCCCACAGATCATCTCAGCGTTAGAGCAGGACGAGCAGGCGAGGAAGCAGAGGCTCGCCTACAAAGTAGAAACACTCATCGCCGCCATGTCGTTGGAGAGCTGAGAGCGACCACGCCTGAGGGGGAGAGAGAACATGCAAAGAGCCTCCGACGCCGCTTCTGGGAACTATTACCACCAGTTTGTTTTGCATCAAGTACCTCTGTTTGTGGAAGCTGCAACCACAAACCAAACCTGGGACCTCTACACACACACACACACACACGCTTCAGTTTGTCCTCCCACCTCCTTCTATGACGGTTCCAGCCATGGATCCACGGACTGAGAAGGCGGTTCTGCAGCTGGGCTCGTAACGGCAAACTAAACGGACCTCGGAATAGACGACAGCAGAACGTGGCTTGTATTTATTTTGTCCTCTTTTCTTTTCTTTTTTCCTCCAAATGACGATTTCTCTGTCTGACAGGAAATAATTGTGCACCGTACGAGCCACGAGTGTCATGTTGAGAACTCCCGTTAATCTGTGAGAGCAAACGAAGAAACAGATTTTTCTCAACCACTCAAGTCCACACCCATATCTGAGGCGAGAAGAGGCTGATTTACGCTTTTATTTTTGTACTCTGACTCTCAGATTTCAGCTGCACTTCAAATTATATTGGAGAGTGTTGTACAGAGAGTGAAACTCAGCATCACGAGCGACCCTTTTCTCCCACTCCCTCTTCAGCTCTATATTTAAACACAACGTGTACAGGTGACCCGCCCCCCCCGGTGTGGAGGTTACGGTTGAGCCAGCATGCTTGCACCCGGACTGAGAAAAGTAGAGCGTATTTAGACGACGACTTCAGATCAGCATAATTCTGGTGTCAACGGCTTTCCTTAGCAGTTAGCTTCGTTAGCTCATCGCCGTATGTACCGTTTGGATTCTTGCCAATCAGTGTTTGTGAATGTAAAAAATGTCTCCCTTTCTTTTATTCAGTGTCTGAGTTTTGCTACAAAAGTTGAGCTCAGTTGAGTACAGCGCTAACGTGTGTTTAGCACATGTGCTAACGTTAGCCTCTTGGTTTCCCACACGCCGACTGTTTTCAAGGTTCTGTCTTTTAATTTCTATCAAGTGCCAACGAATCACGTCTGCTTTAGTTCGACCTTCACACGGATGATACGATGATACGACCAAGTGCCAAAAGTTCTTGTTGTCGAAGTTTTTTTGTTTTTGTTTTTTTTTCCACTCGTGTCAAAAATCGGTTTATGCTTTACAGTGGAGGCGAAATGCTTGAAAAATGGACCTTCAGTGAGAGAGAATGGAGAGTTTTTAACAAAAGGTACGAACAGGAAACAGATTCAAACACTATAAGTAGCTTTGCAAGAAATGTTTTTTCTTTTCGAGCCAATAGCGTGCCTCTTTCACTCCAAGACACGCTATTGGATATCAGAGCTTGCCAGTTGGCGTACTCTGGTTTTGGTTGTATTTTCCAAACACAGGGGTTCTCAACCTTGGAGTCAGCACCCTATTTTGGGTCGTCAGATACTGGGAAGGGGTCCCCACATGTCTTCAAGAAACAGAATAATTTCTGAACATTTTGAGCTCATTTTTGCTTATTTTTTTTTACCCTTTTTCTGCATCTACACCAAACTCATCATATTTTAACCTATTTTATATTTTTATATTTGCTCATTTTAATGCATTTTTGCTATATTACTCCCATTTCTGACCATCAAATTTCAATACCTTTTCTGCACATTTTTCTCACTTTCAAAACATTTTCAGCACTTTTAAACCCTTTCCACCACTGTTTCACCTATTTTCAAAATATCTCATGCTTATTTCTGTCAACATAACCACATTCACAAACTTATTTGTTCCTACTTTTTCAGTTACAATACCCCAACCCCTTCTCCCAATTTATGCTACTTTTAAGCCACTTTGAACCCTATTTACCACTATTTCTGTCCGTTTTTGGGCACTCTAATTTGCAACTTTTAACCAATTTCTGTGGTTTTGAAAATCCCATTTCACAAAAATAATGATAAACCTCCTGGATAACAATGGATGTTTTTCAGATAAATAAGTAAATGTGGTTATCACAGATTCATGAAACAATGGACCATTATTGCTGACTTCATTGATGGACCCCAAACAGCTCTCCCCTTGCACCTTTATTTTGGAGGTCGCGGGCCAAAAAAGGTTGAGAACCACTGTCCTAACAAACAGTTTCACTAATGCCTGCAGACATATCATATTTTTTTTACTGTATTCAGGCTACTGCTAGCCTGCTAAGCTAACTGTCAATGAGGCTATAACTGGCGTTCCCAGTTAAGTGAGAAGTCACTATGCTTTCACTTTCAAACAAGTTATTTCTCATTTTGACTGAAAAAACCTTGGATAGGTCGCTCTGCCGTACAAGTCACTTCCTGAAATTTAGATAAATAAGTCACGACTTGTACTCTGGTAAATATGGTATTTGTTACAAAGCTTCCAGAGTTCTTCAGCTGGATGACAGCAAACTTTGTGTCCGATCTCTGGACACTGGGTGCGTTATTTTTCTTCCAAGTTGAATATTTGCTTGTTGTTTACATCCAGTACTTGAAAACGGGGTAGAATATTAACGGTTTGTACAGTATACTACAAATAGTGTGTATTGACAGCATGCTCGAGGTGGAAGGTGCTTCTTTTTTCTCTGTGGCCTTAGGTACACACCTGCTTCATTTCAGTCCTCCGCTCTCAGTGCATCAGTGCTTTTTTCTAGCGTTACAGATACCCGTGCACGCTGAGAACTGTCTTAGCGAGATGAATCAAAAGGAAAAGTGAAGAGGATACAGCCGTCTGACTCAGAGCAGACGCGTCTGAGCCGTTTGAATAGCGCGATGAAGAAATGGGGAGCAGTGAAGAGAGAGAGAGAGAGAGAGAGAAGCCCTTTAGCTCCAGGTTCCTGCTCCAGCTTTGAAGCTGTTTTTTGATCTCAGTCGTGTGTGCTCAGTGTGATCAGGAGACGGATAAAAATCAAACCTTAAAGGCAAGGAGAAACGTAGGCTGAGGTCACCATGTGTCTGGCCAGTAGGGGTAGAAGTGAGAAAGACTGTTGTGTTTAAAGGGTTAGTCTTATAGAAACACACTCCTTCAAAAAATATAGACCCTTTTCATCTAAATGTATAAAATATATATGAAAATCATCAATATGACCAAGGCCAGGGCTTATTTCTTACATTAACATTTTTTGGGGGTTATTTTCAATCATTTAAAACTCTGATGTTAACCTAAAGGGAGTGAATATCTTGCTGAAAGAATCCTATTTTAATTCGAATTTCATTTTCAAGCAATCTCTGATACAATTTAGAGCAAATGTTTTAAAGTCAAGACCCAGGGGCCAAATCCAACCTTTCAGAGCATCCAATTCGGCCCACAGAAGACAGTAAAAATTATAGAGAAAACATGAATTATTGCGTAAATTACCAAATAATTAAATTGTAGATATCTCAAATCCACAGTATATTTATGGGCTTGAAGTTTTTCAATGCTTATATCACATAAATGCAGTCGTTTTTGTATGCAAATTATGGAAAAAAAATCTACATTTAAAATAAATGAATACATATTGCAATTTCTCAGAAATAATACCACTAAAAATTGGATACAAAATCAAGAATTTTTGATGTGAAGATCCTGCAGGGACTGACATTATATATATATATATATATATATATATATATATATATATATATAACATGAAACATTCTATGTGTTTAATATCTCTTTGTCATTTTATTCTCTAAATTTAGTCAAACAAAATTAACAATAACTTTGCTTTATTCCACATTATTGCAAGTTTCAATCATTTAAAGTTCTGGTTTTGTCGTATTATTTTGGTTT
The DNA here is from genome assembly GCF_900634775.1 of Gouania willdenowi. Taxonomy (NCBI): domain Eukaryota; kingdom Metazoa; phylum Chordata; class Actinopteri; order Blenniiformes; family Gobiesocidae; genus Gouania; species Gouania willdenowi. Next base: position 2,488,206 of record NC_041050.1, read on the forward strand.
CCTAAAGTCATCCTTTGCATTTTGACCTAATAGTGAGAAAAGTGTAAAACATGAAATATAAATACTTAAAGACCTTGAAAGTGCTTTGAATTACTTAAGCTAATCCGTCTTTTGCAGAAACTTGGGGTTCAGTTTCTCCCCCAAAGACACGTTGGCACACAGTGCTCCCATATACACACTAAAGATAACAAAACATGGTCTATATTCTATTTCCTCTCTCAAATTCAGGAGCTTCCATGCATTTCTTTGGCTAATTCACTCGTTCTATTTTCAGTCCTTAACCCTGATTGTACGATTTCACCACCATAGGTTCTCTTTCATTTGATTCGTCTTCCCAATTTCAGCAAGTAGAGTTGTATCCTCCTCGTACCTCACGTTGCTTGAATGAAATTATGCATTTCTCTTTCCTAGCAGGACCTCAATGCCTCTTTCTTTCTTTCTTTCTTTCTTTCTTTCTTTCTTTCTTTCTTTCTTTCTTTCTTTCTCCAGTGGTAAACGTTTATTTACGAGCAGCTCTTGAAAACCTTCCACTTTACTTTCTCTCTGAACAGTAAACAGTGTTTACCAAAGTAAAGTTTGAGGCCAATTGTCTTTTTCTTATTTTTTTATTGACTGATCTTTGAAACAGCACCTTATATATGGAGGTATTTGTGTCTTCATTAATCAGTAAAAAAGAAAAAAACATTTTCAATCAAAGAAAAAATTTTCAAATGCAAAAAAAAAATATTTGAGATCCTTTTTTTTTCTTCTTTGATGGATATTTGTATTTGATTGAAATCATCTTATCTTTTTTTTTGCATTTGAGCCATATTTTGATTGGTACATTTGTGTTTTTATTATTAAAAAAAGAAGAAAAACATTTCAATTTAAAAAAAAAAAAACGAACCGTTTCTATTAAAGAAAATCAGTGTTTGAATGCAAAAAAAAGATTGAGCCCCAAATGGAAAATATTTATTTTTGATTTAAGTGATTTTTTTTTTTTAAATTGAAACTATTTTTTTTGATTGAATAATAAAGACACAAATATACCTTCATACTTATACACCCCATTGTCAGTGATGTGATATCAGTTACCCAATTATTTGTAAAGCTATATATTTTACTACACACCCCAGATGAAGAAGTATGACGTCCCTCATTAAATTAGATTATTATAATAGTACTTTAATAGTACTTTTTACTGTTATTAATGAAAAAAATGTAATTGCATATCCAATGTTAAAAGGTAGCTCCTGGATATGAATCCGGACAAGCCCCCAAATACTGACTTATAAATAATAGATGTTGATTAGTGGAACAAATAAGGTTTCGAAGGGTTTATTTATACCTTTGATATATATATATATATATATATATGACCTTAAGGTTCTGCTGTTCATATTTGGGCTTTTTGTCCAAGAATTGAATTGAACATGTTTTTCAGTGACTTCGATCCGTCCTCTAAAGGTCGTCAGTAAAAACCGTAAAGCTGAACTAAAAAAAACATAAATCAACTGCAACATTAGCGTCCCAGTAGCGCCCCCTATGGGAGTAGGTGTGTACTGCATTGTAAAGATAGGAATCTCACTGTAATTTGATATTTATGTTTTCAGTTACTTTTATTTTGTGTGTTGTTTGTGTGAGAGTTTTGCATGCGTTTAGTTTTGCCTGGTAAACCATATCGATCCGCGCCATTATCAATTGCTCCCTTTGTCTTAAATCACAGTAACGAGCACTTTTAAAAGAAAAAATCATTTAAAAAAACACACAAATGACAAGAAAGATATAAAATGAAAGAATAATGTAAAAAATGACAACCAAACAACTCCAAAAAACATAGAAAATGACAATAAAAATAAACAAAATGGGAACAAAATTACAAAATTACTCCAAGGGCCTGTACTATGAAGCTGGATACGTATATCCTGGATGTCTTTCACCTAACCAAACATCAACATTCAGTTCTTTTATGTTGTGTCGTTTGTGTGAGAGTTTTGTATGCGTTTAATTTTGCCAGGTAAACCATATTGATCCGTGCCATTATCAATCTCTCCCTTTGTCTTAAATAAATCACAATAACAAGCACTTTTTTTTTTAAAAGAGATTCCCCTCCACCCCCCTTTTGCTTGTTTCTATGCTGCATATGCCTTTTGGGGCTGTTTTTATTTCCATTTCACCGGAAACGTTGATTTACTCCTTTTATGTGTGACGTGACGAACACTTTCCGATGAGGCTGGTGATAAAAGTGAAAACTCTTTGTGCATTTTTTGTAGCTCTCTGTGAAATGTGACGCCCGAAGAGATAGTGCTGGGTTTTTGTTTTTTTTTGACAGGCATGTCATTGTCAATTCATCCCTGAAAACAAAAACAAAGCTTTTTCATTAGCGTTTATTTGGCTAGCTTTAGGGGGAGAAGGTGAAATCCGATCAGATTGTGTCACTGACGTCAAAACGAGTATCTATCCACTCACTGTAAACAAACCCTTGGTAGACACTGGAGTTGTGTAAAATAGTAACTTACCAGCGATGTTGATGATTATGCTGATGACGATAATAATAATAATAATAATAATAATAATAATGGCTGTCTGTTCTTCTTGTTTTATAAAAAAAGTGTTGTGAAAACTGTAAGAAACTTAAAATATTTAAAAAAGGGTTGTTGTTTTTTTATTTGCTTCAGTTTTGTTATGATAATATAATATTATTGTGTACCTATTGTAAATATGAAACACCTATTTTGCAAGCCAAGGATTCACTTTGTACTGTTGTTATATATAAATAAACTTTGCTGGGTTAAAAATGACAGAAAAAAAAAAACTCTTTGTTTATTCAAATCCAAGCTTAATGTTCACAACTTCACGCTTTTTCACACGCACACACACACACGCAAAATGATTCTAAAAACAATATAAACACACAAAACAGTAAAACACACACGAGGGCAACGAAGATACACAAAACAACTCAAATAACACACAAGAAAACAAAAAAAAAAACAGATAAAATGAGAGAATTTTAAACACAACTAAAAAACAAAAACAAAACAAAACCTAGCCTTGTTCAAAAACACCCAAAGTGTTCAACAAAAACACAAAAGCACCTAAATCTAAGTCATCACGTATAACAAAGATTCATTAGAGCTGCATTGTTGTTGATTGTGTAATTCTGATTAAATGTCACACAATGTTTTCAATAACTATATTTCCCATAATTCATTAGAAAACAGAAAATATGGACTCCGGTCCAATAGATGGCGCTAATGCTAATGCACTTTAAAGCTGTTTATTAGCTGCAGTGAAGAAGAGAAATAAAAAAAAAGTAAACATTCAGTAATTAATGATGCTAGTGATTGAAATTGATTATAAATGTGAACGGTTTAGCACAGGTTAGCACAGGTTAGCACACTAGTTCAGTAGTTTTCCTCTTCAATGCAAAACTACCTGTCGTCTGCTAAGTAGGGGGCGGGGCCAGGTGGAAGCCCCTCCCACTGGTGAGTGCTATTCTTAATGACACTAACGTGTCATTGTGGGTGAACTGGGAGCAATGGCAGAGCTAGCTTAGCAGCTGCAGAGGTAATAGTTATTTCCCTTGGATGTGGATGAACATGTGATGGTGAGAACCTTTAAATAAAACCACAGGTTTATTATAAACTTCTGTTGCTTGGTTAATAGGTAAGTTAAAATGTGATCGTTAAAATGTAACTAAATACCAATAGTTTATTTATTAATGATTAAGATTGGAAAAGCAAAACTTTGTTTTGAAGAAAAAAATGTTACCAACCTATTAAAACATTCAGAAAGTTGCTAGATTAATGCTATTGTTTAATGCTAATTTAGTGTTAATGCTATTGTTTGGCTAATGCTAATTTAGTGTTAATGCTAGGTTAATGCTATTGTTTGGTTAATGCAAGTTTAGTGTTAATGCTAGGTTAATGCTAATTAAGTGCTAATGCTGGGTTAATGCTATTGCTAGGTTTATGCTATTGTTTGGTTAATGCAAATTTAGTGTTAATGCTAGGTTAATGTGAATGCTAATGCTGGGTTAATGCTGTTGTTTGGCTAATGCTAATTTAGTTTTAATGCTATTGTTAGGTTTGCTATTGTTTGGCTAATGCTAATTTAGTGGCAATGTTAATGTTTGGTTAATGCTATTGTTTGGCTAATGTTAATTTAGTGTTTGATGCTATTGTTAGGTTTATGCTATTGTTTGGCTAATGCTAGGTTAATGCTAATGCTAGGTTAATGCTAATGTTAGGCTAATGCTAGGTTTATGCTGTTGTTTGGCTAATGCTAATTTAGTGTTAATGTTTGGTTAATGCTAATGCTAGGTTAATGGTATGTTTGGTTAATGTTAATTTAGTACTAATGCTAGGATAATGCTATTGATTTGTTTATGCTGTTGTTTGGTTAATGCTAATTTAGTGTTAATGTTAATGCTATTGTTTGGTTAATGCTAATTTAGTGCTAGTTCTAGGTTAATGCTATTGTTTGTTAATGCTACTTTAGTGCTAATTCTAGGTTAATGCTATTGTTTGGTTAATGCTAATTTAGTGCTAGTTCTAGGTTAATGCTATTGTTTGGTTAATGCTAATTTAGTGCTAGTTCTCGGTTAATGCTATTGTTTGGTTAATGCTAATTTAGTGTTAATGTTAGGTTAATGTTAATGCTATTGTTTGGTTAATGCTAACTTAGTGATAATAAAATGCAGTGTGAATAGGGCCAGCACCTGCATCCTAGAGGTTTCTGTATCTTACAATGGTTCCCAAACTGGGGTACGTGTACCCCTAGTGGTACTGAAACACCTTTCAGGAGGTACACAGAAACAGTTCAGTTTATTTTCTAAAATCATGTATTTTTTTTTCTCATTCATCATAAAATAAATTGAGGCACAACTATTTGAAATACACCAAAAGATGAAATTCAAATTTAAAATAAGCAAAACAGAACAAAAATATATGTTTTAAAAAAGTCTACATTCAAGATTAATCTTGGATGGGACACAGAAAGAGTTTAGATGATCCTGTAGACACAAATAAATAATGTATAACGAACTAAAGGGATATATGAGGCAACAAAGCTGTTCTATGTCAAAATGTTAATGTGTTTCTTTTTTTTCTGAAAGATGGCAACTCTACCTCACTTGCATTTTCTTCAGGAAATGGAAGTATTGTAGTTGTCCTTGTACTGTGCATTTTCCTTTTGAGGTTTTTCCCCTAAAGACGGGCAGACACTGCGATGTTTTGTTTGTTTTTTTTCAACTGACTGACGAGTCCTGACTGCTCACACTGTACGTCCATACACCACACATCGGAGTCTTGTTTCTGCAAATGCAACGTACAAATTAGAAGAAGAAGAACTCTGAAGGGTCGCTATTAAAACCGAAGAAGAACCCAGAAGTGGGGAGACACTCGCAAATCTCAGGAAAAAGAGATTTAAAAAAGAAAAGGCGGTGATGTGATGGACCAGGAATTGGCTGGACAGACGTGGGAAGTATGGTTTGTTAATTTTATAGCGGTCCTACGGCATGCACTGTAGCTGCTCCCACTCAACGTTCTTGAAGCCAAAATACAGCACTTAGGGGTGCTGCCATCTTGTAAATTTGGCGTCATTTGTTGCCAGAGTCTGCGCAGTAGGATCTGACGTGAGGAGACCTGGTAGCACGCCCCGCCCATTTAGCGTGTACTGCCCTAATGAGTTACACAGCCCAGCTACGCCACAAACTTAAGTATCTCTCCCTCTGGAAATTCTACCAACGTCTTGTTCTGATGATCAGATCATAGAGGGTAGTGCTTGTACTAATAGCTCAAAAAGACAAAAAAAACTCAACGTAAAAGTTTCATGGCATCTCGGCTTTCCTTCACAATATAACTGCATATGCTATTCACAAAGAGAGCTACGCAAGACATATTTAAAACAAACTTCACAGAAAAATGAGCATTTGAACACAATTTTTCTTACGACCATGCGATTGCTGATCAGGAGCTGGTCGTGAGGTGTTAATCCCTTCCCATGACCCCATGCATACGAGACCGTGCATACGAGACCGTGCATACGAGACCGTGCATACTAGACCGTGCGTACGAGACCGTGCGCACGAGACCGTGCGCACGAGACACAATTTAGTCGTGACTCGGGCTGATCCCAAAAATTGACGCACAAGAGAAAAAAACAGCTAAAAATGGGCCAAAACTGAGTGTATGCCTGTCTTTAGATGATGTACATACCTACAAACAATACTTATCAATAAAATGAAAGAAGTACTTAAAGGTCTGGTTCTTTGAGTGAAATCCAATTAATACATCCAGTGAAATTATTTTCAAGTCAAGAACGACACAAAATGAGGATCGACTTGACACAGTCTCTCCTTCCACAGCAGCAGCATGCAGCACTTCCTGGATGTTCCATCATAACTTCCATAGTGTTCTTCCTCCTCTCAGATAATGTGGTTTGCACCACTCTGTAGACGTGCTAACATCCACCTCTCATTTCCCCCTCAGATTCCGTCCCTTGGCTTGGACATTCTGCTGAACGCTGGCTCATTTCTCCTAATGTCAGACTGTTGGTTCAGCTCTTGTGGAATCACATTAGGCTGGTAATGGAGGTGTGGGTGAGTGTGTTTAGTGAATGAAATGTCCTGAGGTAAGTGAAGCCACTGCAGATGACCACTGAGGCTTTGGCTAACACGCTTTAGATCCACTTCTCTTTTATTAGGGCCAGTGAAAGAAGTAGATGAATGTTTAAAGAGAGGAAGGAGGAGAGTCTGACCCTCTGTTACATATTGTTACTGTCTCCTCCATTTGCCCAATGTGACTTTGTACAGATGGAGTTTTAGGGATTTTTGTATATTTAATAATCTAATGTGTGATTTTAATAGTTATTTGGTGTGTTTTTGTTGTCTTTTTGTATATTTTTTGTCATTTGTTGTCCTAATGCGTGAATTTACGAATCCTTTTGTGTTTTTTTTTGCAATCTTTTTTGTGCATTTCAGAGTCATTTTGCGTGTTTTTGCTGTCTTTTGTATATACAGTACTTTGTCATTTGGTGCGTTTTGGTTGTCCTAATGTATACTTTTATTGTCATTTTGTTTGTTTTTGCTGTCGTGTTTTTTTCTGTCATTTGGTGTTTTTGTTGTTTTTTTTTTTTTTTTTTTTATAGATTTCTTGTCATCAAATGGGTTTTGTAGTCCTAATTTGTGTTTTTAGAGTCATTTTGGGTGTTTTTGCTGCCTTTTTCTATATTTTTTGTCATTTGGTGTGTTTTTGTTGTCCTTTTCAATGTTTTTCACTGTCAGATGTGTGTTTTTCTGTTTTTGGTTCGTTTTTCTGCCCTTGTGTGTACCTACCATGTCCTTTGACTGCTCCTCATTGAGGCCATACAAACATTTAAACTCAGCATTATCTATAAAGCAGAGGTTCATTATCTTTGTCCGCACAGGTGTCATTATGCCTTTAATACGTCATATTCAAACTAATCATGGCATTTAAAACCTGAACAAACTCCACTGGTCAATTGTCATCTGCAATTCTATTCAGTAAAATGTAGTATATCTAGAGACCCTTGGCCTTAAATCCCATCTTCTCATTTTCCTCCGGGGAAGGTTCTAATCCCTGCTGCTTCTAATCCTGTACTGCTGAGACCAATTCAAATCCAAGCGGGACTTATAGCCTGTAATGCTTTTATGAGTAGTTGCATAAAGCTGACGTCGCTCTCGTTCTGGGGAGGATTCTCAGCTGGGATTACAAGGCAAATTCAGAAATAATTAATGTCAGCTGCAGAAAGATGATGTTTCACTCACTTTTAAACGTTGTTTCTACTGTTGTTTCAGGATTAGGATTTTACACATTGTTGTTGTGATTTTAACATCTTTGCCTCATTTTTAGATATTATTATTTAAAGTAGAATACTGGAAAGTCAGCAAAATGATGGTCCATTGTTCTGACTCTGCGATGACCACATTTATATATTTATCTGAATAATATCCACTCTTATCCAGGAAGTTTATTATTATTTGCTCCATAGTATATAGTCATGTAATCAGAAATAAAATGGGTTAAAAGTGGCCAAAAATGGTGGAAAAGTTTGAGAAATGGGATTTTAAAAACCACAGAAATTGGTTAAAAGTGGTAACTAGAGCAGTCAAAAACGAACGGAAAAAGTAGTAAAAAAAGTGTCAATATTGGCCTAAAAGTGGCAGAAATAGGGTCATGTAGGAATAATTAGTTTAAACTGGCCAATAAAGGGCATGAGAAATAGCAAAAGTGGTTAAATTGGCAAAAATAAGCATGAAGCATAATGAAAAGAGGTTAAAAGTGACAATAATGGGTCAACATAGTGGCTTTAGGTGGTAAAGTGGCAGAAAGGGTTTATAAGTGGTGAGAATGTCTTGAAAGTGGAAACAATTTACAGAAAAGGCATTGAAATGTGACAGAGAAGTGTCAGAAATAGGAGAAATGTAGCAAAAATACATTAAAAGGAGCAAGAAAAAGTGATGAAAATAGGTTAAAATATGGCAAGTTTGGTGTAGTTGCAGAAAAAGGGTAAAAATAAACAAAAATGGGCTCATATTGTTAAAAATAAAATTCTTATTTTCTTGAAGGCATCTGACGACCCCCTTCCAGTGTCTCGTGACCCCAAATAGGGTCCATACCCCAAGGTTGAGAACACTTGTTGGATGTTACGACAACATAAGTAAGTAATCTCTGATTGACTAAAATCTTCAAAATGGTGACAAACACATAAAAATGAATGTTTTTGATGCTAAAAGTTGATATAAATGACTCCAAAGACCCAAATGAATCATTAAACCAAGTTTAATGATTCATCTTTAAAGTGATGATCTAAAATGTGTTTGTGCTTTAATAGAGCGTGAGGATTGCAGGGCTACAGTTTGTATAGTTGCTGGTCTGAGGGAAAACATTGTGAATCCTGGTGTTCTCTGGTTGTATAAATAGAAATGCGTCCCGCTGCTGGAGCACATCATTCCCATCATGCTTTGCAGCCCATCTCACCTGCTGCCACTCTCATTAACGCTCCTCAGCAAAACACACGTCTGCCATGTCTGCGTGCAGCGTGCGCTCTCCGTGATCCCCGGGTCAGGCACTTCACACTGAGCCACGTGTTGTTCTATTTGCTTTGGTTGTGTTAGCGTGAACGTTAACAGCAGATCAGTGAGTGCACGCAGATGAAGAAAAGAGGTGGAATTACGCAAAGATGTTCAGAAGAAGAAGCTCCACAGACTTTAATTAGGTGTTTCACTCATGCGTACAGAAAGGGAAACTTTTCCAGTGACATGTGCTGACAACTCGTTCTCCTGTTTCTCCTACAGTGGAGTGTCCCTTTATTTTTTTTAAGCCTTGGTGTCTTTTTTTCTGGACGCGGGTCCTCGCTCCACCAGATGATAATGAGACTCTCACAGAGACTCTGACATCCTCATATTTTTAGCATCGCAGAGCAAAGTCAGAGAGGTAGTTGGTTGGCTTTGATACGACCTGGTGCCCCCTGGTCACCATGTCAGGGCCCCATTTGGGGTCACGAGACACTGGAAGGAGTTCGCCAGATGCCTTCAAGAAAATAAGAATATTTTTTTAATCAATTTTGGCTTATTTTTACCCTTTTTTCTGCAACTACACCAAACTTTCCATATTTTAACCTATTTTCATCACTTTTTCTTGCCATATTTTTGCTCCTTTTAATGCGTTTTTGCTACATTTCTCTCATTTCTGCTTCTTCATTAAATTTCAATGCCTTTTCTGCTCAGTTTTTCCACTTACAAGTCATTTTCTGCACTTACAAGCCCTTTCCACCACTTTTTCACCTAATGTCAGACATTATTGTCACTTTTGACCTCTTTTCACCATATTTCATGCTTATTTTTTGCCAATTTAGCCACATTAATGATTTGTCATGCTCAACACTTTGTCAGTTTAAACTAAGTGTTCCTACTTTTCCTAACCCCACCCCCAAATGTCTCCCCATCTTTACAATTTTTATGTCAATTTTTACTACTTTTTCTGTCCGTTTTTGGCCACTCTAATTTGCAACTTTTAACTAATTTCTGTGTTTTTTTTTTTAGAATCCCATTTCACCACCTTTCCCACCGTCTTTAAGATGACTACAAAAAATACTAAACTTCCTGTATAACAGTAGATATTATTCAGATAAATAAATAAACAGATTCTTAGAACAATGGACCATCTTTGCTGACTTTATGTTCAGTGTTCAACCACCTTCAGCTACAGCAACTGTGCTGCCAAAAAGTGAGTGTGCCAGCTTTTTTTTTTTTTTTTTAGTATACAAAAGACATAGAACATTAAAATACACACATTCATGCAGGAGTGAGGTAGTGTTATGAATATGAAGTCATGGAACAAACACAATTGGAGTTGTTTTATATTTTTTGTGTATGTGTGTGTGTGTGTGTGTGTGTACACGCCTACGTGCTCACACACACACTCTTGCAGATTTTATGCAAAGGGTGCAGATGAGAAGCCAAATTTCCCTCCTGGAACCCTCGTTTGCATATGCAGATGTTAATTACCTTTGGAGCTTGTACGGGCCAATCGGGAGACAGCTCCAACAGCTTGCGCACCCCCACTCCCACCCACACACACATACACACAGGTCACCGTTTCCACGGTTACTCCCCATGCTGATAATAAAGATAATCACCTCTGATTTCCTTCATGGCTCATTTTCTGGCGCTCGCCGCTCTAAGGCCGATGTCTGATTTTCCGTGGCGAGCTCTTATCGGAGCCGCAGGTGGGCGTGGGCTTGGGTTGGGGGGGGCTGGGTTTCAAGTCGATGAAGCACCTGGCACACGCTCACCAGAGGGGGCACGGATCTGTCATTCACGGCCTGAGATGTGGTGGGGTAATGAGTGCGAGCTCATCCATCCGGTGTGGTGTAATTGTACTTGGAATAACAGCGTGGAGGAGAGCAGGGTCGCATCAGATGAGATCTCAACATGGTTGTTATCACACAGACTGACAGGGCCGCTCATGGGGTCACAATGGAAATAGGTTTTCAAATGAGATTTAGGAATGTCTACTGTCGGTATCAGCACTCAATGGTGCTTTCAGTACTTTTGTGTGTGTAAAATATTTTTTGTATAGTGTCATTTCATGTCATTTCAACAAATGGCCCATGCACTTCGGTCCCCAAAAATTGTTCCTTAGTTATTCAATTGGCACACTGTAAATTTTTAATTTGATCGTATGAACACTTTTTGACACATGGCCAATTTAGTGAGGAGGATATGTGCCGATTTTTGAAGTTTTCTCGCATCCTTATTTTTTTTTTTTTCATTTTTAGCTTCCAATATCTCAATAACTACATCACATAGGAAACTGTAATTTTGTATAGTAATAAGCTCCACCTACTCTCTCAGAATATATAAAAATATCTACTATACATCATATCTGGTGGACATGTCAGCTCCTCAATTTTGGGAAAAAGTGAGTGTGTGTTTGGGTCTGGAACATATTTGGGTCTTCAGCAAACTACTTAACATATGTCTCAGCTCCCTGTAATTTGATCTGCTTAGAGCTATGAACATAGACTGTTCACATCACTAATGATTTGTCACAGATATACATTGGTTCTTGTGTGACAGACTCTTGAAATCCAAAAAAAAAAAACGTGTAAGAAAAATAAAAAATATCTGTTTTAATTTATAATATAAAGGTTACTTTTTCTTTGGATATAAGACAATTTTTCTTTATAACTTCATTTTCATTTTGGACTCCAACTTTGGGTTATTTCAGAATGCTGAAAATACTTTAAATGAGATCATTGTAGCTTGGCTTTGTCTCATCATAATTTATTGTTTATTTTTCACTAGTAACATTAAAAAACATACTGTAACTATTGCATCACAAAACATTTATTTTTGAAAACCCAATATAATGAACGCATTTCTCATGTTCTACATTTTTTCTTGTTTTGGAGTGTTTTTCCTTCAAAATTCTGTAATACAGTACATATCCATCATCATGGATCATCAACTGATTCTAAATGCCTCTCGGCCACACGTCTCAAACCTTTGGCCCGGGGGCCAAATTCTGCCTTTTGGAGCATCACATTCTGCCCACTCTAGAAAGTGAAAATGATGAAACACTTATCGTAAAGTACCAACTAATTCAGTTGTACTTTAGATATCTCACCCCTTCAAATACAAAAAAATGCATTAAAATCCACGATATTGGCAGAGTTCAGTTTTCCACTTCTGAAATAATTCCACGAAATTTCCCCAAATTCCCAAAGACCAGGGAAAGTTAAGTGAAGATCTTCCAGGGGCTGATATACTCGCATACTGTATCATCTATATATAATTTATATGTAGAAGTGCAAACCAGGGCACATTAATATAGAATTTGCTCTTTTTCCCACCTGAAATCTATGGCCCACATAAGCTCCAACTGGTCCATATTTGGCCCCTGAGCTAAAAAGAGTTTGCCACCCCTGCTCTAGGCACATTTCTCGGAGAGAAGTTCATGTAACAAAGCCGTTTGATACACGTTGAACCACCTGTTGTAAAGCAAAAGTCAGTATTTGGGCCCACGTGTCCCTCCTGACCATCTGTTGTGGCTCAGCTGTAGAACGTTGAAATGAACGAGCTCTTACTAAACACCTTATTGTGCGACTGTAGACCCAGGCCATCTGTTACAGACTCATAGACCTTCAAACATGCAGCTCACTGTCTCCCTCCTCTCATGCTCCCTTGAATCTATTGTCCGGACCAAAGAGACGTGCCTTGGATACAAAGGCCTTGCTTTCGGCTCACTTCCTTGAGAATTATTTAAGGCTTCGGAGGTTCTGTGGAATGAATATTTGATGTGGAAGACCTGAGTGTCTGAGCAACACTTCAGAGAACGACTGGGGGTGAGGTCTGCAGCTCCTGCGCTTCACAGCAGGGCCAACACACGTGCACAGGCCTCAGCTGCTCATCAGCATGCTGAAAATCAACCAGATGTTCTCTGGTGGGTTGGAGAATCAAGTCTGGAGGCTTTAATGTCGTCCTTGTCTTCACCCTTGGCTTCTTTGTTCCCTTTGAAAAGGATTCCCCAACACTCTCCATAAATTTGTATATTAATAACCCACGTGGTAAGATCCACCCCCTTTTGGTTTTACAATGCAATAGATAAAAATTAAAAAATCAAACATCCTACTTTTACCACTAGAGGGCAACATTGAGCTTTTCCTATGGAGGAAGAGATGAAATCCAAACTATGGTCTCATAGTGCCCTCTAGTGTTCACTACAGGAAGTCACACACTGGTCACATTTCTCATACAGTGAATAGAATTAGCATATTTGTCAAATATATGACCACCAATGAGTCAGTTATTGTAGTTCATTGTCCACATATAATATTATTTAAACTGTTCCAGACCAGTTACAATCAAGGCATGAAAACCTATAGAAATAATGACAATGGGTCAATTTGTTCCACTGTTTTAATGCAAATAAGTTTGTTCACTTATTGAACTAACGCAGTAACATTTTATTATATGTATGTATTACACAGATCTACAAAGTATGGAAACCCGTTAAGCATATATTTTTAATAAATATTAAGCTTTACTAGTGCTTAATTCTGGTTTAGTTCACAAGTAGACTTTGCTAGTGACGTAAAAACTGTCCCTAGTAGCACAAGTGAAGCCAAAAGTGTCACTAGTTAGCATCATATGCTAATAAGGGAGCAGGGAACGGGAAAACACAGGCTTGCCATTGACTTTTGAAAGTATTCCAACCAATCAAAGAGCTGGATTTGGTTATAATACCTCTTACTTCATTTGCTTTGATTTTTTTTTTTTTTTTTTT